>NC_090784.1:15872500-16057500 GCF_040054535.1 Antennarius striatus
GACCGTCTCTGCAGGTAACACAATTCATGTGAAAATTGATTTTTAGATTACAGTGTCCCCCAGATTCCTATAGTACTCTGTATTTCTGATGCATCACTTTATGACATATGTTGCATTCCCTTGAATCCTGGATATTATTTGGAAATACGCTACGGACAAAATAATCAAATATCTATCTTCTTTCAGTGCAAAAAATAGAAAAATTAATTTTTTGTCAGGGTTGATTTATATAAGACTGGTAAAGCTAGAATGTGTGGTTTGCCAGATATGCTTTGAAAAAATTTACAACCCTTAGGTGTAACTTAAAATCATATTGGAAACAACAAAATATAAATTTGTTGAAAATTAAAGAATTCTAAGACCACAACTACTTACCATGGTTACCATATGTGCAAAGTTTTCTGGAATTAATTAAAGTAATTACCATTACGATGATATTTCTGTTTTGTTAACTTACAAATACATTAAGACAAGATGCAATATAGCATAATACTTTTCAAAATCAATAAATGTGATAGTCTTGTTTGCTTAAAAACTTTAAATTAAAATCTGATCAGGTTTATTGTGAAATATTCCATGTTATGTAATAAACAAGGCTATATTGCTAAGATGTGAAACTCCCATTTGAAAGCGGAAACATCAAACCACAACAGATAACTTGATAATGATGCTTTATTCACATGACCTGATGAATCAAGAAGAGCAAAAAAAAGTCGACTAGACTTGTTGAAGGTTGATTTCTACAGGAGTTCTCCTCCTTCCAGGATTGACTGATTGTATAGCCAGAGACTTTGGCCATGAGTCCGTGGTGTGTGAGTGTAATTCAACCTACTGCGATAGTGTCGGCTCACTCGTCTTGCCTGCTGTGGGCCAGTACTCCACCTATCTGACCAGTATGGCTGGCAGCAGATTAGAGCCGGGACAGGGTCAGGTCCAGGTGAACAGCAGCGGGACAGGTGAGTGCTGTTGGCTTCTCTTGGGATCTCTGTGGCGTTGGAGCAGGTAAAGACCACCTCGCCTGTTAACGTGTCCCTCTCAGGCCTCAGGCTGACTGTCAATCCCAACCAGAAGTACCAGAGGATCAGGGGATTTGGTGGCGCTATGACGGACGCAGCAGCCATTAACATCCAGTCTCTTTCTGCTGGAGCACAGGACCAGCTGCTACGTCAGTACTTTTCCCCTGAAGGTAAACGGCAAAGTGAATGAAAAATGTAGAACAGTAATATATCAAAAAGCCATTTATTTTAGGAATACCACTTTTTAGTTGGAAAACACATATTATTGTTATTCATGGAAAAATGGTTGTCCTACTCAAGCCTCTAGGATTGATTTAAACGAGTTTGCATCTCTGTGGAGAAATACTGTTGGAAATATGAAGTCAAAATACGGGATGTGAACTGAAGAATTCAACTGTTTCACAGATGTTGGGAATAACAAAGTGAACAGATTATGGAAAATGTCATGATAATGCACATTTCTTACACATATGCAAAGTAACAACAGAATTTTGTACAAACATAACGTGATAGCGATAGTCTTGAGCCAGCTTTAGTTCTAGATGTGGCGTCTCTGACAGGGATTGGCTACAGGGTGGTGCGTGTGCCCATGGGCAGCTGTGACTTCTCCACCCGTCTCTACACATACGCTGACACGGCTGGAGACTACAACCTGGACAGTTTCACTCTAGCTCCAGAGGACATCAACATGAAGGTCTGTCTGTGCGCTTGTCATCTCACACCTCTATGACATCCCTTCCCATCTTCACCTCCTCTCTTCTTCTCAGATCCCTCTCCTGCAGCGAGCTCAGGTCTTGTCTCCTCAACCCCTGTATCTCCTGGCCAGTGCTTGGACTGCCCCTGCCTGGATGAAAACTAACGGTGCACTCGTAGGGAAAGGCTCCTTGAATGGCAAGCCAGGTGGCAAGGAGCATAAAACCTGGGCTCAGTATTATATCAGGTGTCATGTGGGGTTGTTCCTGAATGTGTTGTCAAATGTCAGTAAAGACTGACACGGAGCAAACTCACGCTGGTGAACAATTTTTTTTCTTCGTCTCAGGTTCCTTGAGGAGTATGCTAAGTATAACTTGACCTTCTGGGCAGTGACCACAGGGAATGAGCCCTCTGCAGGACAGATGACGAACTACAGGTCTCATCTCATTACGTTAAATAGAATTCACTTCAGTCAGAGCATGAACGTTTTACAACAGTCAGAGAAAACTGTTTGTCTCACTGAAGTTTCCAGGCTCTGGGCTTCACTCCTGAAGAGCAGAGGGATTGGGTGGCTCTGGATCTGGGCCCTGCTCTGCACTCGTCACACCCACAAACACATATTCTCATACTAGATGACAACCGCCTGCTGCTGCCTTACTGGGCTAAGGTGGTAAGTACAAGTTTAGAGGAAAAGTGGCACTGTACCTGCAACTGAACTGGAACCGGGGCTGCAGACAGGACTCAGGAATAGCTAGCCACTGTTCTGCAGCAGTAATGAATTTCTTACATTTTCTGTTTTTCATATCATTATTAAATGGTTTCTTGGAACAGCATCACATCAACCCTGCCACAGAACTCAGGGACACTAGCTGTCACCTGTAACGTTACCTGCATATAATTCTTTATATCATGAAATACATTGTGTGGATAGATTGTAGGAATGTTTTTCTTCAGTCCACCCCTTCTCAGTTTGCGAATTTGAGTTTGTCAGGTAATGTAGTGACTGTTAGTGTCTATTGCTGCAGGTATGATGGGGCTGACAATGACCCTGGGAGCAAAGAGGAAAACAATTAAAACAATAAAATACATTTTATTCTACCTTCTATTATAAACCGATATGTGAAGAAACTACATTCAGTACTTGAATCGTGTGACCTGCAGATTCCCTTAAAACAGGAGCAATAACAGTATTTGCATTACATCTGCAAACTCTTTGTCCCCTCCCCAGGTCCTAAGTGACATTCAAGCAGGAAGGTACATTAATGGTGTCGCAGTTCACTGGTACTTCGATAGCCTTGTCCCAGCTGAGATAAGTCTGGGATTGACTCATCATCTCTACCCGGAGTATTACCTGTTTGGCACAGAGGCCTGCGCTGGCTGGAGCGGACTGGACAGAGGGGTGAAACTGGGTAGCTGGCGCAGGGCTGAACAGTATGCACACGATATTTTAGAGGTAAGATCATCCTGACTTATGCATGAGCGTCATGCTTGTTCAGTCAGACCCACTGTAACAGATGAGACTTGACAAGACATGAGCCGTTTCTGACAAGTGATTCACCTCTGCCGGTGATGCGGCGCAGGTAACAAGTTGCAGTCTGTTGCACACCCTCATTGGAACCTGCCTGCAGGCCGTTGAAGCAAGCTGGAACTGGTGGTGTCTTCCCCCTTCACTTGCTCTTGAACGAAATGACTCCCTCCATTCTTTGTACTTTGCAGGGGTGAATTCAGACTCCAGACATCTTAAAATGAGCTTTATGGGTTGCTTTTAAAATGAACATTGTACACCAGTCCAGTGGGTTCCCTTTAACATGTCTCCCTTAATATTACCACCAACATACCAGAAATTAACTTTTTTGTCTGTGGCAGGACTTAAACCATTATGTGGTGGGTTGGACTGATTGGAACTTGGCAGTGGACCTGACTGGTGGACCAAACTGGGTTAAAAACTTTGTAGACAGCACTATAATAGTGGACGCCCAGCACAATATATTCTATAAACAGCCGACATTCTATGCTATGGCCCACTTCAGGTAGCAAATTCACTTTTTTAAATGTCTAATTCCACATGTTCTGTTATAACAAAGAGGCAGTCTAAAGAGATCTACACAAATTTGCTTTTTCCCCCCACACAGTAAGTTCCTGTGGGAAGGCTCTCAGAGAGCGGGCGTGTCATCTAGTGAAGAAACACAGCTGGAATATTCAGCCTTCATCAGACCAGATGGCTCGGTGGTGCTCATCATACTCAACAGGTATTTAAATCCTTTGTGTGCAATGACAAAAAATGTATACAGTACCGAGCTGTGTGCTCCTTTTCTATAGGACGTCGTCAGGGATCCGGTTTGAAGTGTGGGATCCCACAGTGGGCTACATCCCCTCCACTTCTCCTGCTCGTTCAGTGCTCACACTGGTTTGGAATACACACTAATGATTTTCATCATTTCAATGGTCACAGATGACTTTCATTTGTAATTTGCTATGCATATTGTTAGAACCTCTAGTTGCAGTGGTTCTGTACTGTATATTTAAATGAACCTCAACAGATCTGATTTGCATCCAGAATGTATTTAACGTCAGTAATTGGACCTCAATGAATCATTAAACCAGAATGACCTGTACCTTGTTTTTTGTTCACAGCACTGAATAATATATATTTATACAAAACTTGTAAAAGTCTATGGCAGCCATTTAATATTTTACTGTTCTGTAAAACACATGGTTCTAAAACATGTCAAATGTAACTCTTTCTTTGGGTAGAGGATGTAAAATGACAGCTTTCTGTTGATTGGGTTCTTAACAATAACAAAGTGACTTATTTTTTCAATTTATTAATACATCAGACACATTTCTCATATATATTATTTACAGTTTGATAACCAGGTATTTCACATACGTGTTTCTATTCTCAATGGGTTTTTTTCCATTTGCAAACCATACACTGGGTTAAATTATTTACATAAAAAAAGTGATAAAAATGTGAAACAATGAACAGAGGAATAAAATGACAGAAGGATCTGTTAATAATATATACACCAGGTAAACTATTTTTTAATGTTAAGCATTAGATAAATGGTCCAGCTTCATAATTTGTAATTTATTCCCTTAATGGTTTAACTATAATTTCTTTTAGAGGCAGAAGTTGTTGCTTTGAAAAGCTCAATCCTGACTCAATCTCAGCAATAAATAAACATTATACCATTCATAAACATTATTTATTGAAGAGGTATAGATGTTCATGTTGTGAGATCCAGTCCTTGTAAATGCCAAATGTGAAAGTAACCACTTTACTACTCCCATAGCCTGTACAGGGCTCAGTTGCAGGCGTTAACAAATTTTTCAATGATTAAAGACAGCATGGTGAAAGATTTGAAGTCTGTCATTCCTCCGCAAAAGTCAATCGCAGCAGTGATTTTCAAGAAATATTGAACAGTAGAGTTTGATTGCGAGTAGAGAAGACATGGGTTTGATCATATTCCTAGACTGATTTGTTATTTGCACAAAATAAGGTGATACAGCAGACTTTAACCTCGACTGCTAAAATGTTTGAAGAGAAAGGCATTAAAAAAGAAAATAAAATACAAAAAGAAAAACAACATACCGGGATGATTATGACTGCAACAGAGATGAAAAAAGGGAGAGTGAGAAGTGTTCTGTCTTCTCTGTGTTGCTGGATGCCGGTGAGGAGAACAGGGATGAGACAGGTGGATGTCTCAAAAGGACCATCTTTCCTGTGTGCGGGGGTCCATGGAGAGGGAGGGGGACTCTGACAGGGACTGACTGCTGCTGTCTTGTCCATTCAAACTCTTCCTACACACTGGACAAGTGTCATGCTGTGCAGAACAGAATATAGACAGTCTTATGTTGGGACATTTCTAACATTTGTTTGCATTAGTTCATTTTTGTTTACATGTCAGTCAAAAATAAATCAAGACAAAATCTCAATGGCAAATGTTACATAGAAGAGGGCACTGGTAAACACATCCTCCATTTAACATTAATTCTTCATTTACTTGAACCCTAACAAACAGCTGTCTTCCGTATAACAGATTAATCATCTGTAAATTGCCTCAAACGTTTTTGAAAAATATTCCGAATACAAATGAACCACTGAAGGAAAATGTTTGAGGCAACAATACATACATGATCCTGTTGCTAATGCTATGTGGTAAATAAATGGACTTATATCACACATTTCTGCCTTCACAGAAAAAGGCGTTAAAAACTGGACACTCAGAAGCATATTGGGGAATAAGGTCATGAATGTTTGAACAGGAGGACAAGGGGTCAATTACTGGATGATTATGCCTTCTCAGCGCCCATACACCTCTCAAAATGAATTCACAAAAGAAAATTGTAGTCAACAAATGCACGATTAACTCAATTACACCTATGAGAGCAGTCAGTGTCACCGACAGGAGATTTTGGGCTAATTAGTTGTTCTTTTTAAGTTTTTTCATCAGATTTGCTGACACACACACACACACACACACAAAAAATCTCCCTCATTTGCCATTTTTTCACATTGAATTCGTTGAATGTCCCATTTTCAGTATGCCTGTACTTGGATTGAATTTCCACCTCTTGTGTAGTGACTTACCATTTCCAGCCATGGTACTATACAGTCTGAATGAAAGAAGTGGTTACAGGGTAGCTGTCTAACTGGCTCTCCCACTGCAAAGTCCTCTTTGCACACAGGACATTCCATACAGCAGTCTACAAGAGGGAAGATTAAAAACTCATTCACTCACATTTAAGCTGGTCTAATGTGTTTTAACAGTTACTTGGTTTTGACTTGCTACATTTTTGAGATGGTATGCATCAGAACCACAACTGTTCTGGTACAGTGCCAAATATGTACAGATTACAAAAAAACAAAAAACCCAGTGCAATAAAAAGATCTTGGAAAAGACAAGAACATGGGCAAATACAAATACATGAGCACTTTGAGGCATCAAAAATGGAAAAAGTGGATGTTTACC
The DNA here is from genome assembly GCF_040054535.1 of Antennarius striatus. Taxonomy (NCBI): domain Eukaryota; kingdom Metazoa; phylum Chordata; class Actinopteri; order Lophiiformes; family Antennariidae; genus Antennarius; species Antennarius striatus. The sequence continues at coordinate 15,879,186 of NC_090784.1, forward strand.
CACATATTTAGAGCTTAGTTGTATACGGAACAACACACAGAGAAGGAGAGGTCTAAAAGATCCTCGAGAGAAATCTACTGGAAAAAACAAAAATACCTTTATGCTATTTACAGAGCTAATTTATACTCAAGGTTTTTCATCCCAACAGTTGCATAAGTTTCTCTTGGCATGCACAAAACAAATTCAAGACCCATTTCAGCCTGTGTCTGTGGGCTGCACAGACATCTAAACAAACAATCCTATATTTTTAATAAAGATGTAGTGCCAATCACAAATTCATACCTTAGTAAATAAGGTGGAAACAGGTTTAAAGGTTTACTTTATACCAAGTCAAAAATCATTTGCAATAGATTCAAACAATAATGGTCCACCTTGAGATTTGTGTTTCACTAATTGCCTAAATTCAATTGGCACTTCAGGGACACAAAAGGAAAGGATCAAGCAAGCAAAATGAACACACATAATTTCTGACCTGCTTGTTCCTGAGAGATATTAACAGTTGGTAGGGAGGAGATCTTCTCTTTCTCTGCAGGAGGTGGTCCTGTGTTCTCCAACTGACCTAGTAACTACACAAACACGCCTGTAAACTTTAGAGACATTGAAAGGTTACAGAGAAGGAAAAAAGTTTCTTCAAGGTAGGTTCACCTGTGTTACCACAGCGTCTAACCCTCCCTGTCCCCAAGCATAATCTCCTGGGTTAGAGTGGAGCATCCCCGTCCTGACAGAGATACAGACACAGTTAGTATGAAAATTCACAGATACGGTAATGTAACAATAGAATCATCTTACCATGAGAGAGGGGGTGAGCCAGGAACTCCAGAATTAGCAAAGAGCCCAGTAAGAAACTGTTGTACTATCCTGAGACAAAGATGGAAAATACGTTAATGTCATCAGCAGATGACAAAACAGGAAGAGAACTTTACAGGACAGCAAGATCATCAATTGAATGTGTTCATTTTAAGTTTGAGTATGCAAAATCGGGCAGAGCTAAGAGGATAAGGAAGACAAACTGGTTAGTTCCTCACCCTTCCACAGCAGGTGAGCGGTCTGGCCGACTACTACCTCTAGATCGGTATCGCCTCTGGCTGTGCAGGCGAGGGGGACGTCCTGGTCCCCAGTGTTCCCCAGCTCCAAGTAAACCCCCCATGTGTCCTCCTAGGCCTGCTGGGACCGAACCTCCAATTGGTCCCCCACCCAATCCTCCGAGGTCAGAGAGCCCACCCAGGCGCCCTCTGGAGAGCCGAGGTTCTGAGTCAGGTGTTTCACCATCTGTGAACGGCCTCTCCAGTAATAAAAGGTGCCAAAGCTACGAGGGTTTAGGGATTAGAGCAGGGAGGAGATGGATAGGAGAAAGTAAGGTTTTCAGACAGACAATGAGATTAATGAAAAGAATTGGGGCCATAAAATGGGAAATGAGAAGGAAGCCATGAATGAAAGAGAGCAGACAACAGAAAGGGAGTGGAGAAAATGGCATAAGCAAAAATAAAAGAGAAATATCATTTTAAAAGACCTCTGAAATATTTGCAGTGAAAATTTTTGCATCACATTCCCTAAAATCCCACAGAGCATTTTTACCTCTGCAAAGTGTGTGGCTGTGTCATCAATCCCATTAGCACCACCTTCTAGGAGACTAAAGAAAAATGTAGGACAAGAAACATTAACAGGATCCACTGAACATAAAAGCACATTATTAACTAATTCACTGCCAGAGCTCTGTAGTAATTCATCTCCGTCGAGGGACTTTCTCTGATGCTCTGGATATTTATCTGCTTTCTTTTGGTTCCTGATCAATCGCAAGATGCATCGCTCAGAGCAAAATCATGTTCGCTTGCAGGTGCACACAGACATTCGCAAACTTTATTGTATCGTAAGCTGCCGCAACTTCTCCGTCTTCCTCTCATTCACCATCCTCTGTTTCGATAAGCTGTCGTTATGCTAAATTCCATGATTATAAGGTCTTTGTTAATTATGACACCCTCCACCACATTATACCGCAGTCCTCCCTGTTGAAAAACGTAATAAAAGTTTATGGACATCATTGGATGCCACTGAGTTCACAGGATCCACTGAACCCCATACAGATGAACAAAATGAAAACACATTAACAGGATCCATTGAACCCTATACATATTTGCAATTTCAGTGTTAGCCTGACCAAAACCACACGGGGAAAAAATGGGTTCTCGTAAACAAGCATTAGAATATGTCTGACAGTGCATGTGCCTGATAATGTTCCAGACTACTACAAAAACACCTTCACAACTAATGTTTGGACAGATGAGGAACATATTACATAAGTAATACAGTGCATCTCTTACCTTGAGTCTTCTGTTACTTCCTCAATGAAGCCTGAATCACATCTTGGACAGATGTACTCCTGCAAAGAGTTCCCACAAAGACTAAGTCACACAAAGTTCAAATATGTTTGGAAAAATTCTCATAATTACATAAAAGTAGTTTAGGTATTCAAATATCTTTTTTCTTTTAAACTACTAAGAATTGAACAACCCAACACATGATGTTAACCACATCAAAGTATCACACTGTACAAGATTGAACAAACAATGCATTACTTTTTCAAAAACGGTCAACAAATAATTGAAGACAGATAAATAGATCGTGGATCATTTCCTCAGGGAAATTCTTTTTTCCATAGAAAAGAACCACCCGGGAATCACTGAACTGAATATAGATAACATGGATTGATTTTTTCCTGCTGCATTTGTGTGAGCTTATTTAACTGTATTGAAATGATTATATCTCAGGGAATATTTACAACAGCAACTTTAAAAAAAGACTTCAAGTTTTTGTCGAAATGTACATATAAAAGTATAGCACATTCATCTTTTAAAAGCATATTCACAGACTATTTTCAATAATTTGAAATAATTTGTTATTACATGTTCTGTAATCACTTTGCCTGTGTAGGTTGACAGGGTCTTTAGAATATTTATGTCTAGAAAAAAAAAAAGTTTCACATTCTATCATAATAGAATGTGAAGCAATATGGGTAACATACAGCACTTTTCCTGGTTTGCTTGAAGGATAATGTCAGATTTTCATAATGGCAAGTTTTTTCCAATGAATGCAGCCCAGGAGGTGGAGCTAGTTTACCAACCACACCTGACGTGTGCAGGGTTTTAGAAAATAAACAGAATGAGGAAGGCGCTACAACCGGTTTGAAAAACTGGATCATAGCACAGCACAGCGTTTGTCATTTAATGCAACAAGACTGAAGACGGTTCTTTAACACACACACTGGGCTATGGATTATTGGACTGATAACACATAACACATATGTATTGGGGAGTAATATAATTTTCAAAAGAGTATACAAGTTAACACCATTAAAAAACTCACAACTTAATTATTAGTTGTACTATATTATCTATTAGATGAATTGAACAAGAAAATAACGCTTTGTCATGATATATTAGGAAATTCCATAATAATCAAAAACAACTGGGTTTCATTCTCTCACTGAAAGCTTTTCATATCTGTAAATAAATATAGACATGACCATGAGATGAACATCAGGATATACTGTAGTAATGTGGTCATATAATAGTTATGGGTGTTGCAGTAAGATCATTCTGTGGAGACATCCTAGGATTGAGTGTGCATGAGACAAATATTCCAATCTAGAGTCAGTGACAGAGCAGGCTGGAAATTCCCTCAACGACACCATAAAAATTAAACAGACAAGTAAATCTGGTAGACTGAAATAATACAACATACACTCAGACATAAAATTACAAGTTAGATTATTTTGACTCATTTAAAAAATAAAAGTTTGAAATTAAAATAATTAGTATTTTAATTATATTTGCTGTGAACCAATAATTTAAAGACCCTGAACTCATCTCATTTGAGATATTATAACACATTAAAAGGATATATTTCCTTATTTATAACTCAGCTAAATGGTCTGTAATAACAAATATTTGATTATTTTGAAAAATGATTATTTCACTAATCATTTCAAATCTATCTGGTTTAAATCCAAACAAGAAGTAAATGATGAATTAGTTGAATTTCTTGCTCTCAAAAACACTTTTTACATCACCATTATAACCTTCATAAGCCTAGAATTTACTCCAAGGATTTTAATAGTAGACCTGCATGATTTTAGCTCGAGTGCCCAGTAGTATGACAACTGAGCAATAAGAAAAAGTTCTCAACAATGCAGAGTATATATTTAATGTTCTCAGAGACTAATAATAGAAATCTATCAAGATTTTGGCAATGTCAACGTTTAAATATAACTACATTACCCTTACATTTGACTTAAAAACTGAAACTAAAAGTAGATACTTATGATCCTGGAAATTCCCCCAACTTGTCCTGCCAGGTAAATTCTTTTTATAAAACGCAGAATACGAAATCGAAAATGTCAAACATTAATGTTAACTATCTAAATAATAGATTGGACATATACTCACACTGACCTGTCTGCTGTTTGTGTTATTTTGTGCAGACCACAGTATCCCAAAGCTGTCAAAGCAAGTCGTCGCGCAGTGCTTTGGAAAATCTTAATAACTCAGCAAATCTAATGAAACATCTCCTGACGACATTTTCTTTTAATATCTACTTTTGGATGAAGATATCTGAGCGTGTCACGAGTTTATTTAGAGAGTTAAGAACAAGAAACGCCGCGAAGTGCTAGCAGGCTAGCTAGTGTTGTTCAGTAGCAAGCAACAAACAAATGGTATTTTGTAGACAGGATGACTTGTCAATCTCATATTTCATATGAGATATTCTGCTAGTTCGAAAAAGAAAAAGATCTGCATTACCGGTAGTTTGGGGTTCACTTCTCCTTTACAACAGTGGCAGAAAAACCTATGCGGTGGAACAGCCGCAGCCTCCGCCATCTTCCCCTAGAGTAGCTCAAACACTGACGTCGGTCCTCCACAAACTGAAGACAGCTGTCCGCCCCCATCCCGTCATGCACCGCGGTGTGGCTGGACCAATCAGAGACAATCAGGACCAATCAGGACCAATCAGAGACAGCAGACCCCAAAAGCGGAAGTCTTTCACATGTGTTCAGTCGTTCATCTGTGGAATGCTTGAAAACAAGGAATCTCCACCAGAGCCAAACTTTCAGAAAGGTTTGTATTGACCAGTGACGCAGCAGATATTTCGAGTGACGCCCTAATGTAAATGTATACGTTTTTACTAAAAGACTGACGCATCGCGAAAGTACAACGTTTATTTTGATCTTTAATAAAGCCAAAAAACAGATACAGTAATCGCACTGTACTTTTATTCTAATTAACGCACGCCGGAGAGCTTGTGTTGACTTTGTTTCTCTTGATATTTTCAAATGTCAAATAGTGCTTTTCATATCTGTATGTACATTATGAAACTATTATAGAAGTGGATGTATAATCACTTCATTTGGATCAAGCACACAAAACTAATATTCAAATTGCTGATTGATCGTAAGTAAATCCGATCTTGACGTTTGTTTCATTGGGATTTTTCCCAAGTCACCTTTCTCAAATAAGATTGATTGCTTGGAATTTTTATATTAATGCAAATTGAATACCTGTGCATTTTAGTGTTTAGTGGGACGATAAAGAAGTTATAAATTCACCATGTTCTGTGAAATCTGAGATGCAGTGGCAGTAAGCTATGTTAATCAAGGTTGATCTACATTATTCTGTATATTGTGTTGTTACATATATTCTACAAAAGTCAGTGGGAAACTTGGATTGCATACATACAAAGCCTTTCTTCATGTGTGTGTTTGTGTGTGTGCAGATGACTGCTCAGGAGGTGCGCTTGTGTGGTCTCCTCCTGCGGGAGCACTTTGGAGAAGTGGTGGAGAAAGTGGGAGTACACCTGCTCAGAAGTGGGACACAGAATTTAAGAGCCATCTTTCATGAGACTGGCATCTCACTGGATTTGGTATCAACTATATACTTATTGTCTTTAATTCATGTCAAAATATTGTTGTACGGTTTATTATATTGACTGTAAAGTTGTTGTAGATGTAACGTATTGTGCATTTACATGCATTCATTGATATTTGCAACAGAAGTACAGCAGTAGTCATTTACACCTTGCTTTTTGGTTAAGTTACTGCTTCAGAAAAAATGTTAAATGAACGTATTAGCCTAGCTAACATGTTACAGTTTAAGAAATAAATGAAATAATGCTGAATCAGAGTTTAAATGTTTTTTATTTTCTAAATAACATAATATATGACAATGTGTTTTGTAAAATATACATTTCCAGCCTAAACATTCCAACCTGTGACTATTAATCTGGTTTACGTGTGGTTTTGTATTGGCATTGTGATAGTAACGTGCCCTCCTTTTCTGTATTTGAACGTAGGTTAAAAAGACCCTATGTGTTCTCATGCAGCATGGGTTCTGTACATTCAGTTCTGGCCGGAGAGGACCTGGGAGTCCCACAGAGTATCGGGCCAGCTGTGATAGGATTCTTAGGATTTTGCGATACCCACGCTACATCTACACTGCCAAAACCCTGTATGGTGACACCGGAGAGTTAATCATTGAGGAGCTATTGCAGAGAGGTGAAATGACCATGAGTAGCACGGTCAAGACAGTTGCAGACCGTCTCACACAGAATATGGAGGGTCAGTATCTCAGCGTATTGATCAAAGACTGTACCAATGTTTCTGTCTACCAAACAGTTTGGTGATGGCGTTTAAAGGATGTTAAAATACTCCCAATTACAATAACTGCATTGCTATTTTTGTCTTTGTCTTTCCCTTTTGTTCTAGAGGGCCGAAGCATGGATTACAGTGAAGTGACTTCTGCCTTTTCCAAACTAGTGGAGACCCACTTTCTTCAGCGTCGCCTTCCAGTGGTGAGATCAGGAACAACAATCAGTCCAACTCCGGGTGCCCCTCAGACCTCCACTCCACCAGCTACTCCTACTGCCACCTCCCAGCCTGAGAGCTTCCCTGATTGTTACAGAGTGCCTCATGTGACACTCATAGGAAAAGGCAAACGCAGACTCTCTAGTGAAGACGGAGAGGACCAAAGGAATACAAAAAAGGCTAAAATGGAACCAGAGGTGAGTTGTGCTTTTGCAATGCTTACAGTTTTTGCATATTTGTTGTAATTTGAGAACTAAATTTGCATTTTAATTACCTTACCTTTGTTCACAAGGTGTTGTGTGGTAACCCCCACTTTCTCCAACCATGTCTTAAATTCTTAGACACATGGTGACGAAGGAATTTACTGGCAGGTTAATTTTGAGAGGTTCCATCTCCACTTCAGAGACCAGGCCATCATCAGTGCTGTAGCCAACAAATTGGACCAGGTCAGTTTTGCACATAAATAGTGAAAAATGTAAGTAAAAGATTGTTGATGCCACTGATGAATCTAGCTTAATGGACGGAATAGGAGTGATGTGAAACTGCCAGGTGTTTGGAAGTTTACAAATGAGTGTCCAGTCTCCAGCCAAAAATAATCACAAAGTGCTCACAAATAAATGTCACTTTTTACAGGATAAACAGATGAGATATGCCACCTTAATTAGTGAGTATTAAAGGAATTTTTTAGCGGGCTAATAATAATAATAATAGTAATAATATTTAATCCTTTAAAAATCCCTGAGGGGCATTACTTTTTTCCAGTCTAACCACACACCTATATATATTATACAGGCCCATATGAACACATATGCAAATGTGTGTTTGAGCCTTGCTCAAGGGCATCTCGGCAATACGCCGATGAACTGGTACCTCCCACTGCCAGTTCAAACTCTGAACTTTTTGGTCCACATGGGCCTTGAAGCAGCCACCTTCCGGTTCCCAGCCATAGACCTAATGGGCTGAGCTACTGCTGCTCCTGATGAGCATGGTGTTGATGTTCTGATCTTGCTTCTTTGCTCAACTTATTTCATTTGTGTGTTTATGATTTTGATAATTGAATCTCCATATCTTTCTGTTTATACTCAGACAAGCAGTGAGATAGTGAGGACAATGCTGAGGATGAGTGAGGTGACAACCTCACCCACTGCCACCTGCACTAAACCCCTCTCAGCCAATGAGATCTTCAGGTCTCTCCCAAGCAGCTATAACATCGCACGACCCATCTTAGACCAGTACCTCACTCTACTGGTCGATGACCCGGTACAACAACCACAAAACACATGTCACAGTTTTCAGTATTTCTCATATACAGTTTATTGTGATCCACTCATCCTTTATTTTTCTTAGATGGAATTTGTTGGGAGGGCAGGTGAAAGTGGAGGAGGCATGTATGTTGTCAGTATCCTTTTTCATTTAGAAGATCCTTGTTGAGAATTTTTTGTGATGGGTATCATGCATGGATGATTTCCTCAACTCACCTCCCAGATCTGCACAGAGCACTGGCCAATCTGGCTCGTGCTACTCTTGAGTCTGTTGTACAGGAGCGGTGAGTGAGCGTGACTTTTTAAAGTGTTTATACATGAAACTGAATGACCTCAGTGATTTATAAACTTTCAATATATTATCAGATTTGGATCCAGGTCAGCACGCATCTTCCGTCTGCTACTAAGAAAACGTCACTTGGAGCAGAAACAGGTGGAGGATTTTGCTATGATTCCAGCCAAGGAGGCTAAAGACATGCTCTATACGTTGCTTTCACATAATCTGGTCCAGCTTCAGGTACGGGATTGACACATTCAATTTTCTCATGAATCCTCACTTTAGACTGATTTTTACTGAGCTGTTATGAAACTCTGAACTTCAAAACCTATTATTGTCACAACTTAGATATTTTCAAAATTTAACTCACACAGCAATGTAGCCTAATAGAAATTTTTACATAAAATTTTGCTTTTTCACTTATATTTTGTCAATTTAAATCAGCAAACATAGATTACGTGTCATCAAATTTCAAGGAGAAGCCAACCTGAACAAACTGGTGTAGAAAACTGGTGTGGATCTTTGATCAGTCCCTATATTCAGCCAAGATTATGAAGGGTGACGTGTTTGCACATCCAGTTTTACACTTCCCAGTCTGCTCTTGGACAACCACAGTAATAGTCAAACAGGGTTAATTTTTAGAAGTGCAGTCAAAGGGATGCTGCTGCTGCAAAGAAACAGTGAACTCTGAAGTCTTTTAGGCTAATGTTAGCATACAACAGTTGATAGACACTGAATCGTATACCCAATACAAAACTGAAGGATAGGAGGCCCTAGTTGACCATGTCCTCCCAGTAATTTCCTCATCTACATGAGTTGCTTCTGTTTTCTTTCTGTCTAACTGTCCACTACAGTGAGACAATAGCTTTGTTAGTCATTTCCTGTCTGTAACACAGCTGCAATTTTTTTTATTCTTCAGGAAATCCCAAAGACTCCAGATTATGCTCCATCTCGCACCTTCTACCTTTATACTGTTAACCAACTCCAGACTGCCAGATTGCTGCTTCACAATTGCTACAAGGTAAAGCAGCGGTCGTGCTGTGACCTGAATAGAAGAAGAGACCTCATGGCATGCTCTTGTTTTCTTTCGTTCTGGTTTTACCATCAGTGTTATCTCATCTCCTAACATTGTGTCCTCAATGCAGACAGTTGCCAATCTCATGGAGCGACGCATGTTTGAAACCAAAGAGAGCAAGTGAGTGGATCGTAGCTTTATATGCTCATGTATTTTGAAGCTCGCTGTCCTGGAAAGTAAAATAATTTCACACAATTTCAAAAGTTCCCACAACATCATGGATTGCAGTTTGATATTTTCTGGTTAATTGGCAGGCGTCTGCTGGAGAAATCCCAGCGAATCGAGGCTATTCTAGCTTCTCTGCAGGCCAGTGGGGCTGAGCCGGAGCAGCTCACGGAGGTTGAGGAGATGATAACTGTTCCTGAAAGGCAACAACTGGAGGCCTTGCGGCTTCATGTCAACAAGTAGGGGCACTAAAAACAGAGACACAATTCTCTTCTCTGCTCTTTGGTCTGGTGGTGCTAACATTCCCCTATCATTCTTTTGCCCACCAGGTTAGATTCAGCAGAGAACCAGACAGATGAAACCATCTTTCTACTAGAGTCCTACATTGGTTACACTGTCACAAGCTGAGTTGGGTGCATGAGCATCAAAACACACGCATGGAACTTGTGTGAATGCTGTTAGATGTGGTTATTTTATAGTTTATATGAACAGATAATTTTACTTTTGAGTGATATAAAATCTAAATACAATCATGCTTGTATCAGCACATAGAAATTGAATTAATGGCACACAAGAGTACTTCTTTTTATCGGTTTTATTTTCATTATAGAACCAACCGTAAAACAAAGACTGGACAAAGTGATCATTTGAAATGTAAACCTATGGAAAAGTCTGTATATTAAATAGAAGAATTGTGGTTTAATACACTTTGGTTACCCTTAAAATTGAACAAAGATTATTTACAGTGTTCCCAACTCTGGAAATAGTGGATAGTGCATTTCTTTTGGACCCTCAAATGCTGTACTTGGTCCTGGACGTCCCTGATGCATCCGTTTGTCAAGTCTAGGCCCAGAACTCTGTCTGCCTGGTATGAGGTGCACTCGTCTGATCGTTGTGACAACAAACGCTGTGATGGCAGCTCAAAAAGTTGGGCTCAGTTCTCGTGATTGTCCTCACCACCTCTCTGTTTGCGTGAGAAGAATCCAAGCTAAGAAGAAGTAAGATAAAGATTACCATTCTGCCTGAAAATCCTTCATTTTTTTAAAAAAATTTGAGGGTATCCATAACATGGATGTACCTTCCATAGTATGAAAATGATGAGGGCCAGTAGCAGCAAACCTCCGATTATGCTACCAATCAGAATCCACAGTGAGATGGGAATAGTTCGGCCCTTTAACACTTCCAGTACAGTCTGGAATAAGACATGATGGGAAAAAAGGAAGATAAATGACATTCTCTTTCCGCTACTCAGAAACGTGTTCGCCATCTTACCTCCCTCCAGACTGTTTCTGTGCCAAGAGTGATGAGGTTAGTCTCCTGGGCTGCAAGGCGATAGGCACCTATGACTCTCACTGACTTATATTTGGCCTACGAAAAGAGAAACAGGTGATTATCAGTGTTTGAGTCACAGGAAAAAGAAAATATGTGGCGATGAGCATCTGCTTTGTCAGGTGACTCACTTTTCTGAAAAAGTCATCATGAACTCTGCGGCTGATTCGAATGACGGCTGCCTGCCCTCGTAGAAGCTGCTTGACTTCGCAGAAGACCTCCGTGCACCAGGAACTGCTACAGTTCTAAAACACACAAAGGCGAGGTATGCAATCAGGTATATTGATGCCGCACGGTGTTCCGGCAATCCTGAGCCATCAGGGGTCTTACCAGTATGTCATTCTGCATCATGTCTTCAGGATGAAGCAAGCGTACGTCTCTCTGTTTGGCTTTAAGCTGGGCCAGGTCACTCAGCACGCTGCAGTTCACCCCTGTGGCCTGTGAGGTGATTAAAATGTCAAAACATGATCTAACTCGCACAAACACTCAAAATGCAGACGACTCACGTTGTGTGAAGAGACATCAGTGACAGTCATGAAGACTCGGTCTCCTGCAGCTACAGAAGGAAGATTCAGCCTGAGCTCCAGATTACTCACAGAGTAACAGCCGAGGTTCTGGAGCTACAAACACCAAGAGAAGAATCTCTGATTTTGCCTCATCTTGTTTTTCAGAGCAGTGATGACTTATTTTAATACTCCTAACATTGGGTTTATAAAGTGACTGTATTAACCACAGATTTACCCTGAGCTGTGTGTTGAACTCTGGTCCAATTGCCTCTGATGCTGTCCGAGTGGGGTGTACCTCATATCGGTTCAAATTTGAGTCACTGTTTGGAAAAAGAAGGAAAAACACACCAGTAAAAACCATGTAAAGTTCTTAATGTATTGGATTATTTGATATTACACATTTCTGCACAATTATACATGTACCTGCTAACGAACAAGTCTGGTTGATACTGGACAAAAGTCTGCAGCTGAACACTGTTATCACCCAAAGTTTCTTCTCTTTCCACACTCTCACTGTAAAATAACCAGTTCCATAGAAGTAGTAGTATGCCCTTCATCATTTGGGACTGAATTCCCCTACCTGTTATTACAGATTTCTCCGGTATTTGTGAACTCTGCTGCTCATCACATTTTGAACGTGTCATTCCGGTGACCTACCTGGCAGCGTTTAGCTTCATCTGAACACGACTGTGCAGAGATGTGCAGCTGAACTCAAATTCCAACATGAAGTTAACCTACAAAAATCAATAAAAGCAAAGAAACAGGCTCTTTACTTGCAGAAGTGGGCTCGAGATGCTGCTAGATCTGTTCTCTGCTTGGACATACCTTTGACTGGGAGCGAAAAACTGGGTAGCTGACATTACAAGAGTGGCTGTTGGCACCAACTGCTGTACACTCAATCTTAAAGTGGACATCCTCCTAAGTGTAAAACAATTGGTGCATTAGCTCATCTGTCTAAATATGTAAGATGACTTTAACGTGATTTGTTAGTTGTATACGTTGTTTGTGGGCTTTACCCTGATGCTGAGGCTGGAGAAGTGCAGGTTGCGTGAATAGTGCAGCGTCAGACTGGTGTTGTAGGCATTTTCCAGTCTGTTCTCAAGCTGCACTTCCACCGCCAGACGTCTCCGAGGGCTGCCAATCACATACGGCTTCTGTCTGCGGAGAATACACAAGAACTCAATGCCTAAACAACTGAGTAGATAATCTCATGTGTTGAGAAAAGAGAAGAGAACATCTCAAATTGGTACCTTGTCCCAGAAATGTCCATGTAGGCCTGCAGCACCAGGTCCGTTGTGCACACATCATCCTCACCGCAGTCTTTGAAGAACTGGATCTGAAGGAGCACGAAGGAAAATACGTGTGATGGAGAAAAGTGGGAAGACATGACGCAAAAAGAAAGCTACTGATAGTAATAGCCTATTTTGTACCACTCACAGATTTCTTGATGGATGTTGGCCAGCCTTCATCCAACACTGGGCCACTCTCTGTGTTGTTGATCTTAAATCGTAGTGAGAAGCTTATTGGACGGATGTAGTCTGCTGTGTCCTATAAAGAAAACAGACATCTCCATGTTGAAATGAAGGCACGCAGTTTCTTCTGTTGGGCGTGTTAATGAATTACATCAAAATCTCAAACTTGTGATTTGTGTATTTGCCACCACTCACATAGACGTGGAAAGGCAGTTTGTAGCAAACGGTTTGTCCCGTGTGAACTTGGAGTGTCAGGTGGGTCTGGCGGTGGGAGCTGTCATCAAACAGAGCCCGTGCAGATAGCTTCCTGTCATCCAACATCGCTGACACCCACAGGTCTGGGGAGGGAAACGGGAGTCAGGATAGATGGTTGAAGTCGACAGTGAATTCCATTTCTGATCATTTGTGAGATTTTAACGCAAAAGTAAGCGTGATACCAAAGCTGCTGCTGTGTGGTCTAGGGGAGCGGGAGACGGTTGAGAAGCAGGCGGTGGCATTGAGACAGGCGGAGTCTCTGCCCCCCCTCTGGCAGGTCTTCTGGATGACATTAATGGAGTGAGGCTGGAAGGACAAACTCACATTGATCTGCACGATGCTGCGAGAGCTGGAGGCAGGACAGACAAAATGGACAACATTCACAGGATTTAGTTTGTGGCCATGTGACCTCAGATAAGTTAAATCTACATTGGAAACCTGATGTAATTCTTTTTGGTTTGATTTATTTATAATAGGAGCAATCTAGATTTAGATGATTGTTTTGGTGAGCTGCATACTAAGTCATTACCCATTGGTTGTGGGTATGAAATAAAAATAGTTCTGGCATTTCTTTACCCTCACTTCACAACTCTGACTCAACCCACCTGAGCATTACAGCGTTGCCCTGTGCTCCCACTGCCAAGTCTATTAATCCATCTCCATCCAGGTCGAGTCGAGCGCTGACGCTACGGCCAAAGTACTGCAGGGAGGGGGAAATCGATGACCCAGAAATGCGCTGAAAGGAAATGGAGGCAGAACTCAGTTTGACTGAATCCTCAAATACACACAGTGAAACTTTAAATGCCATGTACCTGTTTATAGTTGTGGATGATGTAAATATTGTCACCATGGTAGACATAGATGGCCCCCCTGTGATCGTCCTCGAGTGGGGCTCCCACCAGCAGGTCGGTGAAGCCATCGTGATTGAGGTCAGGGGCCGCTGCCAGTGCGTAACCAAATCTGGCATCCTGGGACTTCTCGTCAGGCTTCAGAGTTCCATTGGAAACAAACGCCTCCTCCTGGGAGTCAGAGGGAACCGGTTACATCAGAGAGGATTAAATCAATCAAACATTTTCTCTTTTAAATTGTAATGTACATCAAACAAGAAGTTGATCTCTGTTTTTACTCAAGATTGCACAATAATGCCTGAGGGTGGTCAGGGATTACTGCTGTCTTACCCCACTGAGGGTGTAGATGTAGACTCTGCCAGCCTCCTTGTTTCCTGAGCCGAGGTACATTGGAGCTGCAACCAGGAGGACATCAGTGATGCCATCCTGATCGATGTCAAGCCCACACACCTCACTGCCGTAGTAAGATCCGATCTATAGACGCAAATATGCTGTTTCACTATACTGCCACTAGGTGGAGCGCTTTAGTCGCTGGAAGAGTCACATTGATCAGCTGCAAATACTGTACAAGTATAACGGACTGAAACAGGAGGAGAGACTCATGAGGGGAGCTTTACCTGTTCTCCATTCAAGGCCTGGACAATGTTGACATCGCCTTCATCAGTGAGTTCAAACAGGATAACTTTGCCTTTGTGTTTGAATCGAGGAGCCCCAGAAACATACAGCCTCCTCCAGTCACCGACTACCACAGAAGACACTGTGTAACCTGTGAACATATGAATACAGTACATGTCGTCTGTTGTAATTTACAGATCTACAAATTAAGAATGATTGATTGTGAGTCTTCAAACCTTGTCTAAGGTGTGCTTTTAAGGTAGAAACTTGTGATATATGTGATGTGACAGAGAGTTCATTACATAAATGTTTTGCTGTGATTTTGGCAAAGCAGGAAGTTGCCCCAAAGACATTTTGGTCATAAAAAGAGTTTCACAAACTGGTCTTATTAAATTGAATATCTATATTATAGATATACAAAATATAATTTTGTATGAAAATTGCAATAATATCAATCCCGTAGTCATATTTTCAATTTCAACAGTCCAAAAACTTGTAGATTCTATAAGTTTGTGGACTTTTGAAATTGAAAATATGACTATGGGATTGATATTATTGCATTTTTCATACAAAATGATAATTGACGAAATGCGAAAATATTGTCTACTGCTTTTAAAAATGTAAAGTAAGAGCAGAATGAAATAATTTATGATTAAACTGTGTGATCCTGAGTCGCTGCAGTCAACACACTTGCAGTTTACTTGGGCACCGCATGTCTGGTCATCTTATCGTAATATGCACACATTAGAAGACTAACATAATAACATACAACAAACACATGTAGTGATGTTATTTGTAGGTACCCAAATAAGCAGCATGATTTTTGAGCTCCAGTGGAAACTCGCTTTCGAAAGCCTCTCTGCTCGGCATGATTCGTCCGTTGGTGCCTTCTTTCAGCACTCCACCATCCCAGTCATAGGCACCCACCATCCCAAACAGAATGCCATCCTGAAGAATGGAGATGGCCAAACATGAGATGCAAAGGTAAAACCTGTGCACTAGAAGGAAGAACATCTGTGAGCTTACATCCAGTGTGTGAGTTGAAAAGCCGATCTGAGACATCTCCATGTGGAAAGAGCTCTCGTTGTAGCCCAGCGTGCCTAAAGGCCAACAGAGACAAGTCAATCTTCTCTGTCATCGTGTTCCTTCATACATTTCCTCCTGTTGTTCTCAGGATCCAATCAAGAATAGCATGATTAGCACACTCAGCATGAACACCACAGGTGGCAGACGCGAACACCCATCCCGTCCCTCCTGTCCCTTCCTCAGTGATTTCCTTCCACATTTAAAGGATGGCTTTGCTTTTCATCAGCTTTTCTTATGTTCCCACAACTATCGTGATAGCTGTGTATGCTCTATCTTTATATTTAAAAATTATTTTTCTTCCTGTCTCTGCAGGACATACAGTATTCTACTTTCTTAAATATTTCATTTCCACTTCTGTTCCACATTCTGGGATATCACTTTCCTTCTTTCCCACACTCTTTTTTCTGTTTTTGTTTTTGTTGGCTGATGAATTATCATTCTAGTAATTCAAAAAACATAGCTTAATCTAACAGTTTCCGTCAAAACTATACATACACAGAGAATTTTGTTGCTTTCATTTACTATATTTTTATGTATCATCCAATTCATCTGTCTTAAGATTCCTGGTTGTGATAATGAATTGTTTCAAGACTAACAAATTTATTTTAATTAAAACATTAATACAAACCTTCCAGAGAAAAGATGCGATCTCCTAGGGCATCCACAATGTCATTGAGAGCGGCTTCATCCGTCACATTAAAAAAATATTTGTCATCAGGGTCGCTGGCAATATATTTGATTTCAGAAATAAACGTTTCAGGATCCTGCTGCCGGCGGATGTAATGGCCAAGAACCTGGAGCCCAGTGTGGGAGAAAGACGCAGGGCAAAAAACAAGGAAAGGATAAGGAATGAATAAACAGATAACACAAACCTGAAGCAGGCAGCTGAGAATGGCCATGAAAGCAATGAAAACAGCATAAAAATTCATCCCATTCATGTAAACTACGTACACTGTTTCGCTAAATTTGTTGATTTTGAATCAGATTTTTTCTGATGAATTAAATGATGACCTCTTTCATTGGAAAAGTCCTTAGATTAAAGTTAAAATTTTTGACCATTTTCATTGGTCAAAAACTAAATAAATACTTTAAACCCTGATGGATTTTATTTTCATAGAGTAATGATGGTATTTGGAGATCATGATTCGTTGTCATAGATATTTGGTATGAAATAAAACACTTTCATATGGGTTCAACGATAAACTTATACAGTTGTAAAATGTAACACAGACATTAATGTTATTCATCCAAAAACATCAAGTATTTGAATAATTATACATAAGGATTAGTGAAGAAAGATTCCTTTTGAAATTTTAATTTCAACAATTTCTACACATTTTTGCATGATTCTGAGTTAAGGACCTTCACTTGCATGGGAGTATTTCCACATTGTAGTAGTGAAGGAAGTAAGTAACTGAATACGTCTTCCTCTATTGCCCGAAACATGGGATTGAACTATGAATACAATTAAAATAAACACTGTTCACAGCCTGAGTCATTTCCTTGCAATTAAGTAACGCCTAAATGATGCTAAATGACTGGAAAGCTAAAGAAACCGTGTAAAATTGTAGCCACCAGAGATTTGTAAATGAGATGCACAGCTCTACCTGCGAGGTTAGGAGATGACTGATGAGGAAGATGCATTTTAGAGAAAGAAACCAAACCCAAGAATCTCCCCCTGTGACCTCCAGCTGCCAAGCAAACTAAGGAAATCCTCTGTTTTCAAAGGGTAGGGGATGGAGAGGCTGAAGTGTGCAAACTGAAGACAGCCTGCAGATAAATATGTACATTAACATCTTATAGAGGCTGAAACTTTCCACTAAGGCTGCCAGCTTTTGGTCATGAACAAAGAACGATGACTTGTTAAAACAAAAAAAGCACATTACCAAAATTTGTGTGCACTGACACACAAACACTTCCAGCCTCTGATGTATAAAACACTATTACCGTTCTGACAGCATTACTGTTCCCTTGGGACCATTTCTACTACACACACACACGCACACACACACAAGCAGTAGCACAAACAGCAACATCAAAACATGGCTGCTGTTAAAGCTATAATGTACTACTTACTTCTTGTCATCGTATTCAACAATAAAACCACCTCCTTCTCTCTCTTGTTGTGTTCATACAGTTTCGTGGTTGCTTTGTTTTGTAGTATTTTATTTGACCCAAAGCTTGTCTACATCTGGTCCCATTCGTTCAAGTTTACCCTTTTGTTTTGCTGCCGTCTTGTTGTGGATATGCACTCAATCTGAGTGGTTTAAGTAGAACACAATAAAATGACTATAATAACACAGTTTAATTGATATAAAAACTGTAAGTTCACCCACACTAACAAAAAAATGTCCCACCTCTCTAGAGGTTTTTAGTCAAGATAGCAAGATCTCACAATTGCAATGTGGTGCCAAAGGTAATGAAAAAAATAATACATATTAAAACAAGCTCATATTGTTTTAATGGACAGTGCATCTGAGGAAAACATCCCAAAACAAATCCAAAACCGTCTTTAGTGTAGCTCTAAAAGAAGATCCGAGAGGTCAAACCTCCTGAAAGACCCATAGCATAGAGGCCAACTTTATTGAGAGACATTGTTTACATGTGGCCTTCATCAGGTCTATAACTTGTCAGCTCTTTGAACCGAAGCTTTAAGGATAGAGAGGATTAGTGATACAGTGAGAGAGCATGAGAGACGGATTCAGGAAGTTCACAGGAGTATTTTTAATGATATTCTTGTCTAATCAAACAGCGGAGCCTTTTGTTCCTGCATGAGTCAGGACAAGCAAAATCCTTGATAGTTGTGCTCTGATATGTGGAATTGAGCAAAATCAAAGGAAGATGGTTTAAAACAAATTGGCCAAATGGATTGCAACTCATCACGTTCACAGCAAGTATTCAGAAAGTATTTTTAGCACAGCAAAGACTAAATAAATTATAATGATTGAAGCTTTTGGCACTATCCATTCACATTAATCAGAGCCAATCCATCCATAGATTGTGAGGTTTATTTAATCTCATATTTCTATAGTAGTGCTGGCAGTGGTATGCTTCATTTTATCCTTTTCTGTGGTTCTGGAGGTTCCCCAGGGTCTCTTGTGGGTAAGGGAGGGGTGTGCAGCCAATCCTGCCACCAGAATTTGACTGCCTGCCGACACAACACCACTGCTCAGTGTGTGTCTGCGTATTGAGGGGTCGGGTGGGGCTTGAAAGGAACACTTTTTGTTCCTACTGGTCTATTTTAGGAGCCCCAAGGGATCTATTTGGTAATTATTTTTGGGCCATGGTTCTGGTATTGTGTAGTTGCATTAGGGTGCAGGTTGTCACCATACCACTAAGGAATGCTTGGGATGCACACCCTACTGATAACATGTGGTATTTATTTGTCTGTTTCTAACAGTAACTTCAATCTTATATTGATAAAGAAAGAATTAATATTTTCAGTATAATCCACATGGACTTGAGATCTACTCACAGCGATGGCGTATCTCGTAATGTTTCTGTCCTCGCACTCCTTCAGAGCGTCTGGTAGCTCCTCTCCATCGTGTGACTCACCATCTGTCACCACAATCATCACCTTGGTGGCGCCATCTCTGGCCCCACGCTCGGCGCTGAACGCCTCCGAGCTGCAATGTCAAAAAAGAGGGAAACTGAGATCAAATATGGCGCGATAGCATGCTAAAACATCTGCTGAATGATCTTCAATCAAGCCAGCGTGTAAGAAAGAATGAATGAAAATAGAAGCAAAGTGAAAAAGCCTGAAGGAGAGGGAGGATAGAAGGGAGTATCAGTTACAGTGCTGGTTTCCTAAAATGTCAAATAAATATCCCTTCTGAGATAATATACAATTTCAAGTGCTTTACTGAGAAAATGAATAGCCAGTAAAACACTGAGACACAGGACTTGAGCAGCTTCCCATCAAGTCAGATAAAGGTGACACCCGTGTCTCAACTATTTACGTACACATTAGCTGCCAGTCAACTGTAATTGGTCATTACATGTAGCGTGTATGTGTCAGTGACCACATCTGTTGATTCCCATCCGGCTGAGCAGTGATGCAGAGAGAAGGAACCTCAGTGACACACACACACACACACACACACACACACACGCACACACACACCCACACTCATACAAACAGAAACAGGACACACCCTGCTCGTCTGCAGGAAACCTCTTCTCACTGACCGGCTTCAAGCACTGAGTTAGTTTGATGAGGTTCAGAACAACGTGCACGGACACACACACACACACACACACACACACACACACACACACACACACACACACACACACACACACACACACACACACACACACACACACATGCACCTACATAGTGAACACAGTCATTTTCAGGCCCAGCTCCAGCACTTGCCTAAATATAACATAGTGGTCAGCCGCAAGAAACTCCGAGTTAAAAACAACCATTTCCCCTATGCAGTCTGCAAATTATATAGGGAACAGAGAAGTAGAGAAAACAGAAGAACCGAATACAGGACTGCAATAACAATGAGAGGAACAAGTAAGATGAATTCATGAGAAGAGGGGGTGACAAAGGAAAGAAAGAAAACAGATGAATTATCACTTTGTACGATATTAAAAAAAAAGGTATTATGGGAAAGTGTGGAACTGAGGGACGAGAAAAGGGTTTGGAAATGTAATTTAAGGAATAAAAAAGACAGTAAAATGAAGTGGAACAATAAAACTGAGAAGTGCACTCTGCTCTGATGTGGTGAGGAGACTGTGTGATTTATAAACTCAAATAAAAGTGGGAGCAAAAGCAAAACAAAAAGATGTAAAAGGCAGAAGAATGTGTTACAGTAGTTAAGAGAAAAAAATGATACAAGAAAGACAAACGGGTGAGAAGAAGGACGTTTAAAAAAGAAAACGAGGAAAGCACAAAAATTTGGATGAAAGACTAAAAGGGCAGAGAAAAATAAAAGGGGAGATGAAAGAGGAGGGAAAGTAAGTGGAGCTAATTGGGAGGCCTGGTTGTAGTTACAACCCATTTTATGGAGTCAAAGCAGTGTGGTAATGACACAACACAGTGGTCTGTGAGTGCCTGTGTGTGCATGTGTGTGGGTTTATATGTGTGTGAGTGAGAGCATCTCAGACGGGTGGAGCAATATAAAAATTAGTGGCTAATCCAATTGTACAGGACTGTTAGAAGTTCAAGCATCAGGTTGTCATTTACATTCAAACTGTCCTCTGTACATTCCATTACTAATGCTGACATGTCACCGCTGCACTGTGAGGAGGTCAAGCATGTGTGTAGGGGTTAATGCATTGGTCCTGGGTTTTAATTAAAAATAACAGTCTCAGTATTCAGTTTTTCACATTTTCACTGAGATTCAGAGGATCAATACCGCTCACAAACCTGGGTTGGTAATATGAAGCTACAATCTGGCTCATTAACTTATGTAACAGCTGAAAATTGGAAACAGCTCTTGGCTCTGTCAAATACGGGCTCAAAATTGCAGGGAACCTATGCCTTCATCGTTTTTTTGGGGGTTTTTTGTGTTTGTTTTTTTCACAAAATCATTAAAATCCTGTAGGGAGACACATTTAGGAGTAATGTTAGCCGATTTGGTGTTAAGTTTATAATTAGGACAAGGTCAGGGTGAAGGCTAAAGGTCAACCATGCAGGGAAGAGGGCAAAGTTGAGGTTGGTTGGTGGAGCTGAGAGAACCCAGAATGAATATAGTTAATTTTAAACCTTGTAAATCAATGTCACCATTTGTGAATCTCAATTTGAGACCGGACTCACTCACAATTTTGCCATGAATGGTACCAAAACATCCTCCAAAAGCAACTTCTACCAACCTTCCAAGAACAGTTTGGTGATGAACAATTTCGGACCCACAAATTCTGACATTCTTGCATTGATTATCCAAGAATGAACTGCCATCAGTCAGGATGTGGTCCAGAAGTTAATTGCCAGCATGCTGGAGTGAATTGCCAAGGTTTTGAAAAAGAAGGATCAACACAGCAAATGTTTTCTTTGCATAAACTTAAATAATTATCAATAAAAGTCTTTGACCCTATGAAATGCTTGTAATTATACGTCAGTATGTAATAGTAACATCTCACAAAAAAATATAAAAACAACGAAGCACCAAATTTTGTGAAAACCAATACTTTTGTCATTCTCAAAACTTTTGGCCACAGCTGTATGATGTGAGCCTTAATACAATTTTGGTGTTCATACACGCATGTGTGTACTGTACTGTAACTACATGTGTGTTTTTACAGCTGCAGCAGTACTACTTGGCCGGCCATGCTGGGTCAGGTTGGTGTGTGCCACACCTGAAACCCTGCTGAGCCAGCATTCAAGTTCTCCAACTCAGCTAATCTGTGTTTTTCTACCCTGTCACTTCCCTGCCTTATAGCACCTCTGCTATCTGTCCATCTCAGCAGGAGTATGATCTCTATTTTTATCTAACTTTAAGTTCAAAGTCTCCAGCTTATTTCAAAATCTGTACCCTAAGTTTGAAGATTTTTTAACACAGAAATAAATTACTCACTTTTGCAATTTGAAATATAAAGCTACAAAATCTTTTATCAAGACCTTATTTCATCATATTTATTCAAGGATGAGATCCATTTATTTAGTTGATGTGTAAATGCTTGCAAGGCGTGTGTGCGTGTGTGTGTATGTGTGTATGTGTGTGTGTGTGTGTGTGTGTGTGTGTGTGTGTATGTGTGTGTGCGTGTGTGCGTGTGCCAATGTCTGACGGTAGACGTAGAATACCTTTCCAAGATACACATGCCAAAATGTAATTCATGGCCACACATCAGGTCTGGGTGTTAATGGGTTTAAGTAGGAATGATTTCAATAAAGCAGGAATTTTATTTTGAAAAGAAAAAGATATTGAAAACTTGAGGGTTTGCATTTAGCCCCTCTCCCTCTACTTACTAGATGGACCAATGACTGGCCAGTTAAGGGCAGGCTAAAGGAAAATGTCTTGATGATAATCAAAACCAGCAGTTTCTTTTTCCTGTCACCCATTCGAAGTAGATAAAATTATAGTGGGAATCCATTTGAAACCAGTATCCAAATAGGTACGGAGTGTTATTCACAGCTTTGTCCTTTCTGTTCTAAAATAACTGCATCTTAGTCTGTGTGCATCACAACACTGGTAATACAGTGATTGTAAATGAACATTACTGTATATTAAGTCATATTAGTTCCCCATTTATTTGGTCCAGTTTTGTATGTGTGGCTCCGTATTCATATGACATACATGATATAGAGTTCAAACATTAGAATACATATTTTTTGGGACACATAACAAAGCCAGAAGGAAACCCAGGATGCCAAAGAGGCAATATTTTCTTGTGAAATCAGCCTATTGTAGTGAAGCCGGAGTGATTGATAGGCATACCAGGCCATGTGGATGGCATATGCAGTGCGTGTCTCCCGTCCCTCCTGTCTGCTGATGTTCTGGGCAGCCTCCACCACCTCCTGTGTGGTCTGGTAGTCCTTCAGAGACCACTCATGGACTGCAACCTCGCCATACTGCAGTATACCAACCTGAATATAGACGCAGACACACAAAAGACACACAATCCTATTACTGCAGCTCCACAAGTTCATGGTTGTGCTGGAAAATAGTTGTGGAAGGCAACATCTAAGACTGTTGTTTCTGGGGTGAGCTATTCCTTTAAGGCCCGATCCTGTTCTTAAAGCAAACATTGCATTGAGGGAATTTTTGAATTCGGTCAAAAACCAGAGTTATTTCCTCTTCACCTCTCATCTCTGGTTAGTTTTTACCCCTCTACCCTGCCTTCTGAAAATTCGACCCCCCCACCCCCACCCTTCAGCTTCCATTTTCTCCCAAACCTCCAGCTAACTTGGCTCATGTCCTTACAGATTAATACAGCAATTCATTCTGTCCATATTTTGTTGAACTGCCACTCCACGTATGTTTTCACTCTTCATGTGGTTTAACTGGATGGGGCACTGAAATTAAAACCTACAAATTTCCATTACCAATGATAATAATTATATTTATAGGCAGCACAGATACATAATGACCCCAACTTTTACCTGCATTTGATCTGAGCTGATGTGGAACTTGCTGAGGATGTTGCTGAGGAAGTTCTGGACCTCATACCAAGGGTAGATACTATTGGAACCGTCCAGCACGATCACAATGTCCATGTATGTGGTGCATCCTGCCACACATACATGGAACGTAGAACGTTAAGAGTATCTGGTTAGCAGAAGCAGGTCTGAGCTTCAAATTTTATCTACTTCCTGAAAATGTGTTGTTACTTTGGGCTGTTGGAGCGATGGTGTCTCTAGGTTCGAGGTTATCGCTGACAGAGGTGCAGATGCCGGTGCTGAACATGGATGTACCACATTCCTGGGACCACAGAGGGGCACATGCCTGCCAAACGCACACAAACACACACAATGAGCATTCATTTTACAGGTGTAGGAATTACAGGACCATCTAGAGTCAATTTTAGCAGAATATATGTTTCACTCACAAGATGTTCTGTGGTTATGGGTTTGGGGTTGAAACACATAGCAAAACGTGGTTGGTAACCAACAAATAAACACAGAGAAAGACTAAATAAGGGCAAACGGCGAACAAAAAGAAAAGCCATGAGAGGGAAGAAGTCATGGAAAAACTACAATGGTGCGGTTTGAGGGATAAAAAATGGACAGGCACACAGAGAGAGACTATTGTTGACATGTTGGCAGTCCCTGCTGTCAGGAGTGGTTTCACAGAGCTGGAACACTAGACCAGTAACGCAGTTTAAATCGTATGGTGCTCAATGTTGAGGAGTGAGTGTGGAGTTGGGGTGGGGGCATCATAAAAAATATTCCTGTCTTCAAAGCATGCTATTTGTTTGGTTTTCATAAGAAGGGAGGAACCGAGGGAGAGGAGTAAAGGGGGGAGATAAAAGAAATTCATGCGTACTCCAGAGAGACAAAAGAAACACAGACAGACGGGTGAAACGGTGGTAGAATGAGTGTAAGAGAAACATCCTGGTTTTGCTCGCCCTGTCATTATGGATGGATTTCTCCACAGGCGCACAGAAAGTCAGAGGATATAGGATGGAGAGAGGGATGAGAGAAAGGAAGGAGAGAGGGAGGAGACTGAAAAGCAAGTGAGGTGCAATGGCTTTTAGTAGGTCTGTCATTAACAAAGGGCCGGAGATGCATTCCGATCCTGTTATAGACCTGACCGCTGGGGTTAAAATAAGCACACACACACACACACACACACACACACACACACACACACACACACACACACACACACACACACACACACACACACACACACACACACACACACACACACACACACGCACACACACACACACACACACACACACACACAAACATACACACACACACACACACACACACACACACACACACACACACACACACACTCTAACTAAAACGGCCTAAGATAGATGGCATTTGTGAACTGTACCCGACTCCACACCCAAAGTAACAGTAAAAAAATTTGGCAGGCACCAAAACACACAAGACTCACACAAACAGACACAGGAACACTGACACAACAACTAACACACACACATACACACACACACACACACACACACACCGGCCCCGGCTGGAGTGTGTTCCTCTGCAAGCCAGAAACCTCAAAAGTGGAGAAACCAGGATAAGCAAGCAACCGCAAGTTGTTTGTGTCAGAGTTATGGAGTTGAAATATGAAACTCGAGTTACTGAAGTCACAAAACAAGGACTTGCACTTGACTGCCCAGAGACTTAACTCTCTACAGATCTGATTATATATGAGAACAAATATGATTGGTGATAATTTTGAAGCTTGTACAGTCCCCAAAAAATAGAGCATGACTTTGGAAAATTGCAGAAATTGCTGTAATGTGTCTCTGCCTTGAAAGCGTGGTATCGGTTCAGCCAGCCAGCTCACATGGAATGAATTTTTAAATGGATACAGACATTGTACAGCCTTAATGTTTGGTGTATAAACCCTGAACATGTCAGAGGGTTAAAAAAGACAGGTTGGGGCACAGATATCGCAGTGGTGAAGGTCATTACTGCATGTTTTTTTATCAACCTGATAATGTAATAACTAATAAAATAAAATTCTTCAAATGTATAAAAGTAAGAACAATAAACAAGCTCTAAAAGAGCAATAAAAAACCTTTAGTACTTTGTGATGTTTTTAAAGAGGCATGTTTACAAGTTGGAAACTGGGAAGGGATTGGTGGCCAATTTTCACTATTTTTCAGACTTTTAATTAGATCTACTGGTTCAATTCAAACATTTCTTGTATGATGTAGCTTCAACAGGAGTATCGGCAGTAATAGAAGCACAGCTCCCAGAGAGACAGCAGGAGAGTGAGCAGCATACAGCTCAACAAACGACTCAATGAAAACGGTTAAGTTATTTGTCAGCATGTTACAAAGAGTAAAGATTTAAGTCTTCTTTTTCACATACCAGGAAGCCATCAGGTGAATCTGGAGTGAGCGTCATTCCCAGATGGGAGTTTTTCAGGTTTTTAGAGATGTTCTGGAGCGCGGTCTCACCTGAGTTAACGGAACAGAACAGACTGGGTAATAAATCTAAAGCTGATGTTGTTGTTTTTTCAGGGAGAGGGATTTATTAAAGATGTCTGCTTCCGTTACCTAGATACACTTTACTGCAGTTTGAATACTTCTCCTCTCCCACAATGCATTTGTACACATCTCCTTTCCTGTTGTTGGGTGGCCCATCCCATGGAGCGCCAACCAGCATCCTTCAACAGAATGGCACAGTTATTTATCATCATGTCATCATCATAAATCCCCATTGTGTCGGAATTAAGAGTTTGAATTATAACACAACAGTTACAATTTTTGCCCGTCTGCTTCATGCTGTAACACAGAGAAGCCGAACAACGTGTCTGCTGGGCCGTTGAAGATCCTCGGATGCGTCACATCTATGTTGAAGCATTGACAAAACTCTGAAAAACATAACAAAAGAGATTCAGTTTTATTTATATATTCATCTGTTTTTTCCATAACCTCTTAATTATTCATAATCTTCTCAAACTCCAGTAAACTTTGTCCTGTCAAAGCTTTACATACATTTTTAGCTCAATGTTTTTTGTGTTAGGGTTAGTAAACGGAAATGAAAAGGAAACGTCTAATTTCTAAGGTTAGATATATATAATTCTTTTCCTTTTTTGAGTTGGATGAAAGAATTGACGTCCCATGTACATCTCTGAATATGAAGCTGTGCATTTAATGTAGATTAATAGGTTATGGCTGGGATTCTTGTCAATAGGATGCTGCGTGTTCAAAGCTGTACATCTTAAGTTTATTGTCAGATTATAATTTTCCCTCATGGTCTTGTGAAGAGGTTCGGGGAGAGGACAAGTATTGGAAAAGAGGGATAAACAGATTGAGCAAAGAAACTTCTCAGGAAGAAGGGAGTTCAGTCTAAGGGGAGAGGAGGGAGCAGCTGGTGGGAGAGAAGAGGCACGGCAGGGAAGGGTGTGGGTTAGAAAAACTATGGAGCATAGTAAGCCCCCTGTTATGACACACAAGCTGCCCTTCATACAACGAAAAGAGGTGATGCAGAGAGGACAGGGAGCAACAAGATAGATGCCAGACAGTTTATTGACTTGTGAACATTTATGAAGTATGAAAACAAGCTATGACTGGAAAACTGAAACATATTTTTTACCACCACCAACGAGGCAAAGTTTTCAGATCAGATGCTTATTTTTCTGTCTCTTAGCAGAGTTACACAAAAACTGTGTGGTGGATTCTGATGGTAAGAATGGTCATAAGACATCACATAAAGTGTTAGAGTGGAACGGTACTGGTGGAAGATACAGGAACACTGTTCAATGTTTTAACATGTAGGGATTTTTATCACCTGCCTGATGGATTACAGTGAGAAGGGCATAAGGCGCTATCCAAAGATAGAACCACAGCGTCAGTAGTAGAACCAGATAAATGGATGGATCCATGATTTTATTTTTCTCTATCTTTGACCAGAGCATCAATTTAACACTAAAAGTTTTGACAGCTTTGCACTTCAATCGAAGATGGGAACAGGTGATAACATTCTGGAAAGAATCCGCCCACTGGAACAGGAAATGCACACACTTCTGGAAAAGTTATTTTCCCTTTCAAGAAAAGTTTTGGATTTATCCAAGAAGCCTTTGGAAGGAATGTTCAGACTTGATTTGCGGGTGATCAACTTCTACATCTGAGTATCTGGGATTGAACAAGAGTTGTGTGATCTGTTTAACTTAATCTGTCATTACACTGTATTGAAAATCACATTTATTGTCAGCACTTTGCTGGGGATGTATCTCAGTGCGTGGTTTGCATGTGTGCTGCCCCGGGGTTCAATCCCTGACATCTGAAGCCCTACAGGGGCACAAGCCAGTGTCAACTGTAGGCCGGTCCCAAGCCCGGATAAATGCAGAGGTTTGCAGCATGAAGGGCATCCAGCATAAAAAACATTGCCACACAAATATGAGCATTCATCTAAAATCGAAAAATGATGACACGGCGTGGCGACCCCTAACAAGACAAGCCAAAGGGGAAGTCACTACTCTCTGTCTTAGACGCCGTTTCCCTGTTTCTGATGAAAAATGAGAAAACCAGTTTTTTCCCCCCAAAATAGTTCTGCTTTCAAGCTGCATCATTTTTTAATGATTCCATGACAAGACTGAACTGGATCCCAAGCAGTGGTTTGTGATGTAATCTGTCACCACAGAAAAAGAGGTAGTTTAGTAATTCTGCACTGGGGGAACATTAATAAACTCAACAGCAACTGCATTATTTGTTGTTTGTGTATGTTGTTTGTGTATCACTGAAAAAAGAGTGCAATGTATTTTATGTAAAAATATAAATGGACTTGACGTATAATTTGCCAAAGTGACTGTACGTCATTCTGCACCAGAAGAAAGAAGTCCAGGAGGGGAGACCTGACTACTGTTGATTATACAGCAGCTGCTAACACACGTGTAGATATGTCTGCATACACACTGACACACTCAGACAGTTACAGACTGGTCAGGCCAATCAGAGGAAGATTGAACTTAGTTTTGAGAGGGATACTTGATACTTGATGTTCATGTTTTGATTCCATTTCTGGTGCTGTCTGTGCCACAAACAGTTGTCTTCAGTTTCTGTAAATCTGCTTCTTCCACCTTGATTTAATCACTGGGCCAACAAGTTAATCCAACTAAAAATACTGTACCTAAATAATTTGAAAGACTTTGATGTTATCTTGCACAGACCCCAAATGTCATCTTTGAGAATCCTCTGGTGTCACAAGCAGGTCAAAGTTCATAGTTATAACGTGAAATAGACACAAAACTTCTGATCTCAGAAGATGAGGACTTCTTCGCATTTTTACGTGGTGCCAACATGAGGTTTGTATTTATTTTTAATGCAGAATATCTCAACAACTACCGGATGACCGTAGAATCAGTTTTACATCCCAGGATGAGTTTTGGCTGATCTTTGATGTCAGTCTACAGGAGTGGGTTTATCTCATCAGAAAGCCTGTGATTTTGAATGGGGGTGGTTCTGAATAAATTCAAAACATGTGTGAAAAGATGAGGAGAAATTCTGGGGCTTTTTTGTGACAGTGGAGTGGTGGACAGCCCCTGAAAGTTTCTGTTGAAGTTATTGCCTGCATGGTTAAATGTCTTTGGAGGACTATTTGAATAAAGACTGTGAGAAGTAAGATGAGAGAACAGATATCAAGACAAAGCAGCTGATATACTGGGGTATAGGAACCAAGCAAAGGTACCCTAGAGAAAATCTTCAACACTGTTTTTTATGTGTAGGAGAAAAAAAAAGTCCTTTCTTCAACAAGTTATTCTCTCCCAGTGACCTTCTTTTACACAAAGCAGTAAAATCTTTCCCTTTTTTCTTTGTGGCAACATCACCGACGCTCTTTGGTTCCAAGTTTCTTCCTGCAGCAAACCAGGCCTCTCATAACAACCTCTGGCTCTGATTTACTCCATCATCTTCCTATTTCACTCGTTCGTTCTAAAACCAAAGATTGCTTCTTTTCTTTTACCCGTCTCTTACACACACACGCACACACACACACACACACACAAGCACACATGTAGCTCCACCACAAAGTCCCCTCTCCAGATTCTCCCAACCACTTTGCCTGATGAATGTGTTGTATAAGTGTGTGTGTGTGTGTGTGTGTGTGTGTGTGTGTGTGTGCGTGCGTGCGTGCGTGCGTGCGTGCGTGCGTGTGTGTGTGTGTTGTTCAGGAACAGAACTCAACACTACACTGCTTTGGATGCTACAGTGACGTGTCGTTCCTTACACAGGATGTGAAGGTATGTTTAAATTAGAAGTGTTCATTAGTTCCTATCATCCTTATTTAAGCAATTCCTGTTTCACCTCACACTCATTCACAGATTTTCCCTCCATTATCTCCATCGTGTTTTGTTCTCATCTCTGTCACCCTCTCGTGGGGAATGGGGGTGGAAGAAGAGGGGGAGTAGGAATGAAAGGAGTTGGATGTTAAAGAACAGGAGCTGGGAAAGTGATGTCGAATATTTATGAATGACCGGAGGAACTGAGTGAACACACACACACACACACACACACACACACACACACACACACACACACACACACACACACACACACACACACACACACACACACACACACACACACACACACACACACACCTGTGTTTGACATCTCAGTGAAAACATAACAGATATAGGATGCCTGCCACAGGCATTATGGGAGTTCTGCTGAAACCATTAGCGTTTCACACATGCTTACTTACCTACACACTAGTGTATGACATACAGGAGCGAGCATGTTCAAGTGCTTATGCAAGAAGCCTTAGAAACTACTGTACAAATTAAAGTTTATACAGGGAAAGTGTTAAATATTTTTATCTATGAATGAAAGATTCAAAAAGATTATGTGTAAAACGTAACTGTAGGCAGCGTGTTGCTGCTGGTGCGTGTAAATAGATGTGTGTGCGTGTGTGTCCTGTATGGGTATGTGGTTTGGGAATAACCTCACAGCTTGATTCAGTCCTCATTCATTCCTTTGCTTCTGGGTTAGACGTGTTTTACATAGCATGAAAAGATGTTTGCATGGATAAACCTTCTTTTGTGCCAACGTTGAATTTAAAACGCTCTTTAACTTCCACAGTTGTGTTTGTGTGTTTGTGTGTGTGATTCAATGCAGGTACCATGTCTACCACAACACAATATCTCAGTCTATAGATCTCTTCATGCTTCACAACTGCTTGCCATAACGCAGCACTTAAACGGCTGCTTATCAGCTACATAAACATTCAGCTTTGGTTTCAAACAATGACCGTTTTCTTTGGTTTCTTGCTAGAAAGCAGGACCGGCTCAATGAGGTGTGTGAGGCTCCTCTGCCACAGCGAACACGACTACACGAGGGGAGCTGATAGTCATGCACCATGGAGGAAACACACATGGCAAAGGCACCTTATTAGGGGGAACTTGAGACATTAAGTCTAAGCGATGGGGATGGCAGATATGACCGGTGAGTTTGAGTTACACAGCTGCTGTAGCGTCTGATGGTGTCAGCTGTAAGAGGAGATGAACAAGTAACCTCCTTCCAGCAGATACATACAAATATCTAATTGCTCTGAATACCTTCTGGTAGCAGGAGGCCCCAAACAAGAGTGAAATATTTCCCAGCTACTACTATAGTACTAAAACAGATTTTCTGAAGGATCAGACTTTAACCAGGAAGCATTCATTTGATAGACACATGAGCAATTTCCTATAAGTCTAATCGGTTTGGCACATGGACAGCGACCATGTGTTTTTATACGCCTGCCTCCTCGTTTCCCCTGCACACAGTCATGATAGGAATGTCTTCGTGGTCGGTCGTTTACTGTCACACTGAATAAAGTTCTTGGACACTCTGAGGGTCATGCGTCACACTATTATTAACACATGTCGCCCTGTAAAGTGCAAAAGTTGAGGAGGTCAGTAAGTATGGAGAGAGTGCTGGTGGATGGAACAAGAAGAGGTGAAGAAGAGGCAGCAGTCACTGACAGGAGTTTGACTTTAACACCTCCAGAGATTATAATCATCATCAACAACAATAACAGAAAAATGTAGTCATGTTCATCCTTGAATAGTTTAATTCATTCCTTAGTTGGTCAAAAATCTGGATCCAATTTTATGACGGTGGAACGTTAAGAGTTCTACTTACCTGGATCCAGCTCCAAATCTGGCCAACTCATGCTTTAAAATCCTTTCAGAGATACCAAACAAGCAAACTTGGAAAATCTTATAATTAAGACGGACTACAAAGTAATTCTTACCTTTAAAGACGAGGATGAATTCCAAGCACAACAGGTATTTACGCAGCTCCATTTATGAAACCAATTGAACTCTGAAGTCTTTTTTTTTTTGTATGTGTGTGTGTGTCTTTACAAAGATGTCTCCCCAGAGATGCTGGAAATGTGGAGTATCGGCATCCACCACACACGGGTGATCCTCAGCTCTCTGTTTCCCCCAGGGATTCGTAAAATCCGGTCGAAGAGTATTGCAGTCGCATGTCTACTGCGCGATGAATTATAGGCTTAACAAAAGATGGGCTGTATTAAAATAAACTGATTTTTTTTTTTTTTTAAATCCCTGATTTGGACCTCTGTGAGTCGCTGGAGGATATCTGAGTGATGCCACGGGATGAAGTCACAGTGCAAGATCTATTTGGAAAAATAAAAATAAATGACTGACCCCCCCCCCCGGTGACCAGTGTTTTGGGCGTGAAATTCCTGCACCTGCCCCTTCCAACAAGAAGCCGCGGTTCAGTGTCATCAGAGCGTTACTAACGCGGAACACCTTCTCCTTCAGCGCCGCTGCGCTCTTTACGCGTCGTGTCTCCGGAGCGCGTATTTGAAGTTCTGACGGTCAAGATCTCCTGCTGACAGAAGCTCCAGTTGGAAGTGATTCATCTGATAATCTGTAATCCATTATCACCCGCGCGGATTATCCTCGCATGAACAACAAACCTGGTGTTTTTCCGCAGGTTTCTTCTCCTGTTAAATACGCGCCTCTACTAACGGCATGCTCTCACTTGGAAATGAAAGAGCGCATTTATCCTCGCTGCTGCCCCCCCCCCCCCGTCATCCGACCTCCTCCATTCATCAGACCTCCTCAAACCTCTCTCTCTCCTCCTGGGTCTTTCTCAGACATTTTTTGAAGTTTTTTTTCCTCTCTCATAGAATCTTTCAGTGGCTCACTCTCGAGTATTTCTTTGAAATGTTTTTCACAGGTATCCCACTTGCAGGTAAACGGTAATGACATTTGGCTTCACCTCCCAATAGGACTCCCTGTGATCAAAAATAAACCATATACATGTCCTTAGTAGTATAATATTAAGTTTATATGTATGTAAAAACTCATGGAACTAATTTAGACATGCGTTTTTTTAATGCAGAACAAAAATGCAGTATTTACACTAATTATAAGAAATGTGAATTCAATGTTCCTTTTTTTGTATTGATTTTTATAGTTATTTGTAATGACCAGTATAATCGGATGGTGAAACATTTCTATCCTGACACGGTGACTCTTTCAGTTTGACAATACCTCCATCTACAGGTTATAGGCGCTTACTGAATGCAAGGAAAGTCAAGTGCCGTGCAGTGCTGGAAATAAAAAAAAAATAAAAAAAAGGTGTGCAAATAATTCCTGTGGTTGTATTTAATTGGCTTTGTCTAACTGATCTGAAACAAAGGATATTCAAAATGTTTTTTTGCGTTGAATACATAGATATCTAGAACTCCCCACCAGCTGTTCAGCACTGAAGGAACGTCTTGGGTGAAAAGCAAATCATCTTTCAACTTTTCCTACAAATCCTACAAAGTTGGCTTAATTCAACACAGACATCTAACATAACCTGGATAACTATGACTCTCCACAGACACTCAAAATCTGCCTTGACAACATCAACACTCTTTTTGAGTGAAGTCATTGAAATTCTTCAACCTAACTCCATTATCAAATTATCATAAATCCAGGAATCTCTATCTTTAGATTTATTTTAGAAATTACTCAAGGACCTGAGGTCCATCGTGTTAAACTAGTGAGCCAACTGGTGTTTCAGAATCTGCTGTGTTTTCACTTCCCTTTCACTTTTCACTTTGTATTTTCCCACAAAGAGAAAATTAGTTTGTCTGTTCATTATTTACATTATTAAGATATTTTTTAGTTTTTCGGGTAGGAAGCAGAGGGTGATGGTAGTTGTAGTAGGGGTTGGGAAACAGAAGAGGGATACAGGGAGAAGAAATAGGGGTTAAGGAGTTGGGTTGCGGTTTAGGATGGAGGTCAGGGCCAGTGAATCTTTATCTCTTTTATAACTTAAAAGACACAAATCCAGGAAGGCTGACAAATCTGTATATTTATATAAGCGAAACTGAAGTCAAGCGGACATTCTGGGACTGAAATCAAGCAGATCATTAAAAAATGGATGGAATAGGATGAGATAAGATAGGATATAAGAATGTAAGGGTAGGATAGGATAGGATAGGATAGGATAGGATAGGATAGGATAGGATAGGATAGGATAGGATAGGATAGCATGGGATAGGATAGGGTGGGGTGGGGTGGGGTGGGATGGGATGGGATGGGATGAGATGGGATGGGATGGGATGGGATGGGATGGGATAGGATAGGATAGGATAGGATAGGATAGGATAGGATAGGATAGGATAGGATAGGATAGGATATGTTTGGATTGGATATATTAAATAGGATAGAATTCCTATCATAATTCATCTAATTTATGTCTCAATAAAGGATGCAAAGTTAGAAACACAGAGAATTTGTTTTTTAATGAAAGTATATATTTCACAAAGCACTGTCACAGATGCACTTTGGTTTCACAGCCAGACAAGTTGTGGTTGGTTATCATCTGTAGTGAGAAGATAGTTCTGCTGCTGGTGAATGATGGTGTCAGGATCAGGTTCTGTTACCTGTGTTTGGTTTTGTTCCGTCTCTGTCCTCTGTGTGTGTGTGTGGCTCCCTCACCTCTTCCTCCTCCTCTTCCTCCTCCTCTTCCTCCTCTTCTTTCTACCCCCTCCTCCGCCTCCTCCTGCTCTATCTGCACATCCTCCTCTGCTACACAGCTGCTGCCCATCATCACATCACCTCTTCTGTTGATCAGGCCCTGTCTCCATTTACCAGATGATTCAGTCAAACATAGTGGTATTGACTTCCCCCTTTTTCTCTGTGAGATTTTTTGATGTATGTCTTTATGATCCTGTCACTGATTATTTTACCTTGTGCATCAGTAATTCCCGTGTCACTGCCAGATGCTTACATCACCAGACACCAGCAGCATCACCAGCTTCCCTCCAGGTTTCCAGCCATTCGGACCTTCCTCACTCTACTGCTTCAGTCTGCCCAGCTTCTTCAATAAAACGTATTGTTGCATCTGTGTGCTGCATCTGGGTTCACTAGTTGCTTCACAATTTAACAGAATGAATCCAAAACTCCTGCTCCACTACATCAGAAAAGGTGTTTGGGATGCAAGCACCAGAAATATACCATTTAAAGTTGATGTAAGAAAAAAATCATGTTGGTTTTTTTTTACACCTTTTATCATTGTTTGCATCAATGTTGTTTCCTTTTTAAAAATTCATGTTCAGCCACATGTTTTTTTGTGATGTTTATAAATGTGAAAAGTGATGTTTTTCATCACATGAGCTGTAACACTGTAAACGGAACATGACATTGGCTGCTATAACAATTGTTACCACTTGGTGTCGCTGTGTTTCAACAAATGGTTTTCTGGAACAGCGCAACAACAAAACAGATGGGAGTTCTTTCATAGCAAGTTGCATTTACCATCCCAGCTCTTTCTTTTTTTTCTTCTTCTTCTTCTTTTTTCGGTGCTACTACCGTATTGATCACCTGAAGATGGATGCAAGTAATGCTTCTTTCACATTTGTAGGAATGTTGCTGATTGTGGCTGAATCCTCATGAGGTGATGGACTCTTGCCAGGACCGAAGCGGAAATGTGCAAAGGCTTTAAAGAATAAACGTGCGTGTGGCCAAGTGCGTTTGGAAATGAGAGGAAGTTAATCTGCTTCGATTTATGAAAATACCAGCGGGAAGGATGACGACTTTTACATAATTGACCTCTGTCTCCCAGTCATTACTCTTACATTTACTGCCTGATTGACATTGGTCTTATCGTTGTCCTTGATATAATTGCTTTCCCTCTTTTTCACATCTTTTCCCTCTTTCTTCCTCTTTCATATTTATTCATTGTAACCACGTGGAATATGATGACAAACACCACAAATTTGGCATTTTTCAGCCATTTAAGAATTTAGTGTGTAAGAATTTACAGACTTTGAAAATAAAGATCAATAAGAGGCATATTTCCATATTTCTTTATCACATTTGTGTGTACATTATAAAGATGTGCAATCATTTTCTTTTTGCCCTGCCATTCAGAAATACAGCACCAGGAAATATTCTGTACTGTATGGAAACAATCAAAAATAGAAGGATGAGCTGATGGCTGAGGAATTTTCAAGCATGTGCACATTTTAGGATGAGGATAAAAAGGAATTTCCTCTGCACATCATGCTACTTTAATCATGAAATATCCCGTCTCAATGGGAAATGTCATTGGCTTATCAGTACATCAGAATCAGACACAGAGCTTGACTGTATGTAGAGAGCAGCAGGAGACCGTAGCACTAGTGTGTTACATAGTGCAGTACAGTGGCTGTGACTTGTGGATAAGTTAGAGGGTAGTTACAGTTTAGTGTTGATGGATGAGCCTGTTTTCTGTCTGTCATCAGAAACTTCTGCAGTGTCAGTGTTTATTTTAGAGCAGCAGTGGTTTAGCAGGAACTGTATCAACCATGGATTTATCATCGATGGTCACCATGATGATTACCTTTATTCTTATGAAGAGTGAATCATTCTGCTGTTCCAGAAAACACTTCTCTCTCACACACAAAAGCAAACCTTGGGTGACACTATTGGTTTCTTTTCCAGCATACATGCACATGTTCCAGTGCATGTGTTTGTGAGAATTTGCTTGCTCATGCAGCAGTCATTATAGGTTTTTTTTTTTAACGAGGTGTGTTTCCTCCACCCCTGTTTCCCAAATTGCAGTCTTCTGCAACCAATCACAAAACACCACCACAGGCCAGGGTGACTCTGTGTCCAGCGATGACATTCAGTTTTCTGGTATCCTTCAGCCTAGATGCTAATTGTAGCTAATCAAGGAGGGAAATAGACGAAAAGATCGAGGAAGTGAAAGAAAATAAAGAAACAACGATAAGTTAAACCTCATGCCCACAGTAATGAAATTCAGGCTTTTAAAAAAGCCATTACTGATGAAATGAGCATTAAAACTTACTCATGTGTTCCTTTGTGATCTGATCATATTAAAAAGATGGAATGACAGTTGATTGCTCTGAAAAATGCTTGATAATCTCTCCTTCCTCCCCATTCTGATTTACTCTTTGTCCATAATATGTCTGTATGCTCAAATCCAGGTCAACACAGAGAGTTTTCTGACATGGCATGACCAGCCTTGCACAGACATTTGTACACAATCCATTCAACCTAGCTTTTCATCTAGAAGTCACTGTCCAACACAGAGAAACTAGAAACACAGACCGCAGCATATTAATTCCAAATGGTTTTAGAATAAATGTTCAACAGTCACATACAGTATGTGTGTATTGTTGTGGTGTTCCATGAGAGGTAATTACATGCTGAACAAAATTATTCGATGTGATGTGTAAACTGTCAATAAAAACATCTATGTACTCTGACATGCATCATGCAAATGTCACCTAATGCCGTTGATCTGGGAACCTACTCATAGCATCAGGTTCCATGTGTTTATTATCATCAGTAGATCCAAATACATATTTTTGCCCAAACATATACAGTACTGTAATTTAATCTCCCAGATTCAGTTTCAGCTGTGCACAGTGGTGGAATAACAGTGGAGTTATTCTTGCCTTGGCATTTTAACAATGATTCGTTTTTCATTCTTGTTCTTGAGATTGAGAATATGATACAAAAATTTTGAAAAAAGTCTGATCAAAAACCAGCTCTTCTGTGTTTAGAGCCATCTCAAGATCTGCTCTACTCTTCATTAAGTCCAAATCCATCACAACACAAAGTTTCTGCAAATACATTGTTACTATTTGGAAGTGTCTTGTGGAAAACAAACAAACAAACAAACAAATATCAGTATGACATTATGTTCGACTTTTGATGGAGGTCAATAACGCACATGTTTAAATCCATCTCCTTAGATGCATATACTGTAGTTTAATTACAATCTAAAACATGTTTTTGCAGAGTATAATATCCAATATAGATTAAGGAAGCCATAAATGTCAATGTTTTGTTGATAAAGTCATAAAAATATTGATATTATAGCATCAGTGTCATAATTAGTGGTAGTGGTAGACTTCATTATATTTTAAGACGTTTCTGGTATTCTGCCCCATCACATCTATAAATAAATAGAACTGACGTAAGAAAAAGCAGCAATAAATTCATACTATAACTGACACATTTCAGACCGCATTCAACCAATCTGCACTTTGTAAAATTTGTAGAAATGGGATGCATTGCAGAGCAGTTGTTTTGGATTGTGGTATCCTTTTCTTGTATGATGCTTTTTTCCTGCAGCTGTAAAAACTCAGACTCATCCCTGACTTTTTTTTTTTTGCTTTGAGCCAATTAGAGTCTGAAGATAGCATCAACACAAACTTCATCCCCAAGTAATATCTTCCATCGTCCCATCACACCCCTCCATCTATCCAGGGTTCGCTGTCAGGGTCAGTCATTAGATTTATCATGACATTCTTCATTTGCACAAAGACTTCATTCATCCCACCTTCAGTAAACTGTAAGGCCATTGTTACAGATGCTGATGAGAGACCAGAGATGATGAACTCAGGGACTGCAGACGATTGTAGTGTATAAATGAGCATAAATAAAACTGCTGAAGTGGATGAATCCTCTTTTAAAAGCAGTCGAGGAAGATCAAAGGAAACTTTTCTTCCTTGTTCTACCCCTCCTTTAGTCTCTGACTCAATCTCTCCACGACCTTCTTTTCCACTCCTCTCAGATTTTATTATCCCTAATGGAGGGATTCTCTGCCCAGACATTTGAGGGCTTCTGAGGATGTTGGTTTTAGTGTAATGTGGGGCAAAGATGCCAAAGATATATTCTTGATTTCCAGACTTCTTCCCATGACTTCTGCTGAATACCTTCTTCACTCTCTCATGTCTTTCCTCTGGTGCATTAACACTCGGTCTGACAGATGGTTTTAAGATAATTCAAGATCATGTTCAATTTTTATATTGTATAAAAATTCTGTTTTGACAAGCCTGCCAAGTGAGCAATGTGCATGTGTGTGTGTGTGTGTGTGTGTGTGTGTGTGTGTGTGTGTGTGTGTGTGTGTGTGTGTGTGTGTGGCATGCCCTGATGTCTACCATTCTTGACCAACGTTTTACAGGACCTCTGGTTTCTGGGTGGTCTGACTGTGTTTGCCACAGGAGATGAGTGCACTTCACCCTGGTGTGTGTCAGTGTTCACAGGCTTGCAGGTGAATGTGTGTGTAAATCAATATTCTGGACAGAGACGGGAGTACATGTCAGCATGCTTAATGACAACCTGACATCACACTGATATATTGCTGCTCTTTCTATGAATTTTTGGTGTGTACATCCTGAAAATATGGGGCTTGTGCCTCCTTCATCCAGTCACAGTTCTGCCATTCAGCAACCTGCGGGGCACGTTTTCACAAGGCCTCCTTTTTTTTAAACAATCTAACCCAGAATTCACTTGACCTGTGGGGAAATAATTGCTTCAACCAGATAAATCACTCCTCTTGACTTTTGTAACATACTCTGAAGTATGCAGACAAGTACACACACTCCACTCCTACTGGTACATAAGTCATCTGTCAAACTTTGATTTGACTCAGCTTTGGCCTCTGGGCACCTAAGCTAACCTGCTCTCATATATGTACATAACACCGATGTTTGGTTTCTATTCACATCGCTAGGGGTGCCTTGTTAGACATGTTACAGCGGTATCCAATATCCATTTAATTCTGATGGATGAGGTGCATTTGTAATATGTAGGTGCTCTCATTCATCATCCAGATGTTTTTTATTTTGTGGACATGCATGTGTGTATTTCTACTCTGTGTAATGCATGTCTCCGTTTTGTTTTCATTTTTCTTCATAATGATACTATGATGCGGCCAAAACTTCTGTTCTTGGTTATATTGTGTGCCGAGTCAGCAACCTGCAGGGAAAAAAAACAAACAATGCAATCAGGACGTCTGCAGCCGAGACGGTGTGGTCAGTTTATTGTTGTTTCTCAGACTTTTTGTGGTCTTGTTGTCTTTTCACAGGTTTTTTTTTTTTTTTTTGTGCAACGTGCAGTTTGGCCGTCGACCTTTTGAGTGAGCCGCTAGACTTTTATGAGCTGTGCGTACAGTGTGATTGTTTGATGGTGTGTGTGAAGGGTTCCCAGAATGTGCGCCTTTAGCTTGGTATGTGAATGTGTGTGTGTGTGTGTGTGTGTGTGTGTGTGTGTGTTTTACGGGGTCCGGTGCAGGCCATTTTCAAGGGGGCCAGACAGCTGCCTTTTACTGCCCCAGGGGGTAATAAACAGTGAAGGAGAGGTAGTTATTTACCCCTTTTATTAGGGAAGGGGGCAGAGGAGGGGACTTTATTGAGGTCACACTGTAACGCCACAGCTGCAGGGCAAGAAGAGAGATTAAAAAAAAAAGACAGTTGGAGAAAAACAATAAGTAAAAGAGTTTGAACATCACTGATTTCCCCCCTTTGGAAAGACTCACCATCCAGTTTTCACTGGTTTTGCCTGAACCCAGGGTCACACATCTTTCTCCCCAACCTCTGATTCATTTCCAGGTACCTGAACAGCCCACTCCATGTTAAGCACATCTGCTGTCAATCAGCTGTACCTTGTAATCCAATTGGAATTTCCTGCCATTAGAGACACGCCCACCCTCAGACCATTTGGTGATTGGTCAGGTAGTTTACTGTCCAACCCACTGTGGTCCCTTGCGAGAAATGCTCCACATGTGATGCTAGCTTCGCCGCCTCCTTTTCAGGAAGTGACCATCCACAGTGATCATGTCTGTATGGTCACTATGGATATGAGGCTTTTGACAGGACAGTTATCTTATATCAGCAGACCAGAACCAGAGGAAACTGTTGGTCCAAACCTCTACATAGCAAAAAATATGTACCAGCACCTCTGGAGTTCTGCTTGAATCTTGTTTAATCAGGACAACTACCAAAAACTTTTTTCTTAAGTCCAGCAACTTTTAAAAGACTTGTTAGAAAAGCATGAAGCAGCTTTAAACCACCAACAAATGAAATGGACACAAAATAGTCTCATAGACAGTTCTGCATGTGGCTAAATGTTGAGTCATCTGGCAGAAAAAGTGGCAGCAGCAGCAGTTGTGTGGTAAAACTGACCAGAAAGAGGGCGGCGCGAATCAAATGGAAATTTTTAAGGGCTTGACACATTGTCAGGAAGGAATAACGAGGATGTGCGGCATTGAGATGATTGACAGAAAGAGGGGCGTGCATGATGGGAAGACAAAAAGCTAAGAGGTAGAGAGTGTGTTCTGGATGGGAGGGGGCAGACGAGTTATTCTAGTTGGAGACAGCTGACAGAAATCCTAAAATAAGATGGAGCCATCTAATGCCATCTAATTCTGCAGCTACACTCACAAACCGTAAAACATCACACTATTAAACGCTTTGATGTGTCTAATGGTTTTCGGAACAAGAGGGGCGAGAGTCAAGCCGGGTTAATATCATGCTTTATTGTTTTCCCCATGATCGGATTTTATATAAAAGTGACACAAAGTAAAAACTTGAGCAGAAGTGAGTCAGACTCCTAATGTAATAATAAATATAAAATGTCATTGTGAGATTTAAAAAAAGTTTGTGGGGCAGGACAGACACAACCGGGGGGGGGGGGGGGGGGCACTTCAAAACTGACCCGGAACTGCTAGAGCTCATAGATTGGTTTACACATCTACAAATATAGTCTCACACCTCCTCTGCTGGCACTTATACACACATACAGGCGCGCACTCACAATGGCAAGTAAAATGTAGCTCAGCTAATCTAACATACATATTTAAAATGACTCTAGCTGATCGTGTTGTCATGGAGCTGGTGATGGGTGGTTGTGTGATTCTAGACTAGCACACCTTTTACATTGTGACAGGAGTAAATCAACTTGAATTACACTATAGACACCATCTTCCTAGTGCTGCCCTCACAAAGGGGATTCGTGATGCAAGTGAGAATGTGGGGAGGTGCGAGTGGGGATGGAAGGATGAAAAGTGAGTAGTGCTCTCGTTCATTGTCATTGATCTTGTCGTTCGTAGACTCTGGTGCAAACCACGTCATCCGCTCTCATGGTCTGAAAAGAGAGGAGGAGGATGTTCAAAATGGACCGGTCCGGAAGTTTACACTTCAGCAAAAATTCCTACTAACTTTTAATATTCTCTGAATTTAATAACAATGTAATCCCAGTGATGTTTTGAACAAACATCTAAGGTTGTTTAAGCAAACATGTTCTGCTGGCCCCTCAGAAGGAGCTGTGGGTTTAGTGCTTGAGTGTTCAGTCTTGGATTTGAATCTAAAGCCATCCCTCATGTGATCGCTTTCCCACACATGCTTTACAGTTTGTTCGCTTAAAAGAAGTGTTTACTCCACACACGGCTGCAGCGGATGCACAGGATCATGTCTGGA
This sequence comes from Antennarius striatus, assembly GCF_040054535.1. Taxonomy (NCBI): domain Eukaryota; kingdom Metazoa; phylum Chordata; class Actinopteri; order Lophiiformes; family Antennariidae; genus Antennarius; species Antennarius striatus. The sequence continues at coordinate 15,921,741 of NC_090784.1, forward strand.
TGGACTGGCCTGTACTGGATTTGTAATCTTGGCGAGAATCTATTTTATATTCTGACAGAAGAATTGTTAGATTAGCATTACGATCAATTATTACATCAGTTATTGTCTAAAGGCATGCTTTAAATAATTGCAAAGAAAAACACACATTTGGATATTGGAAAAAATTACATAAAGAGTAACTCCAGCAATGTTGATATTTACGGTATAGTGATGATTATAATGGTAGAATTCATTATCATGTATGTTTATCTTTTTTTTTTTTTTTTTTTAAATACACAGTACTGTACATCACACGTAAAACATCTTAAACCTGCTGAACAGACTTCTACCTAGCTTAACGTGCTTAAATCTTATTACTGTTTTTAAGTTTCTAATATTGCCACTTGATAAAAATACTTAAGCATTGTGGTTTGTATCGATAGTCAATTTAAGTGTAGTAGTTTAAACTTCTATGTAAGAAGCTATGAGTAGCTTCTCATATACACCAAACTTAGCTAGAAACCAGTGTTTAGTCACCATGAAACAAAATGAATCATAAATAAATCGTAAAATGTGGTTAAGTACTATAGCCCTGCGAATCAAAATCTGTTGCTACTTTTCATACTTTTTTAATTGCGTAAAGGCTGTAAATCATAATTTAAGGTCTTGCTAGCCGTTTTTATGATGACTTCATTCAGCAATGATGAGATGAGTTTTAAAAGCTAATAAAAACACAAAATCAGCCACAGAGTTAAGATTGTTCTTTGATTTGAAGTCAAACTTTTACTCTCTTAGGAATTGAGTCACGTCAAGCCAAAGTAATTTTCCAATTCATGCCAAGTGCAACCAAAGTCCAATTCAAGTAGATCTAATTTGTCATACTCCAGGTAGATATTAAGATATTTATTTCCATATGTAGGAAAAATGACCATGTAACTGAAGTAATCTGGTGCAGTACATACTTTGAGTATTCACACTGGTACTCATACGTGTTATTTTACTGTCAACCTGTTATTCCTGACCACCTCACTTTTCTGAATTGCTGCTAAAGCCCTCAGATTTTATGTGGTATAAAACATTTCATTGCTAATTATACTATTTTTGTCTTTTGCATTTATTTTCAACTTTTCAACTAAAGCGTTACCCTTTTCAGTTCTACACTTTACATCTGATTAGGTGCCTAGTTGCTGTGCTTTACCAGGATCAGCTGGCCGTCATTGGTGATCTCTCGGGTCCAGGATGTCTTGGGTCCTTCTCCTTTCAGCAGAGTCTGTTCACAGCTGATCTTATTTTCTGTTTCCCAGAGTGGCAAGCTCTGAAGAGGAAGAAATCCATTTAACATCATGTTGATTATTGAATATTTGGTTATCTGGAATCACAGGCATGTGCAGTATGATTGAGAGGGAAGGGGAGATAATGAGTGAGCAACTAATGAAGAAAGAAGAAAAAAGGTGGAGCAGGCTAATCACTGTGAGGTGATAGAGAACTGTTACTGAGAGCCGAGCACTGGATGGTTGTGTGTGTTTGTTTTGGAGACGGCCAAACAGAGACCGACTAAGAGAACCAAAACTGGGGGAGGCAACGAGGAGAATTATCAAAGGATGGGGGAGAGTTAGGGAGGGATGGAGGCAAGGAAAGGGCAAGAGCGGGGATCAGAGGCGAGAGGGGAAGTTAAAAGGGGCTGTAAATATTGTGACGTGGCATACTGTAATGTGATAGGCCTTTAGAGCCCAAAGGAGCGGGAAGATATGCAATCAGTCCAAATATACCTCTTTGTGTTTACTGAAGTGTGTGCGTAAGTTATGCTGCATGTTTGTGTGAGAGAAATTGGAGCGACACAGCATTTATTGATCATTTGTGTCCGTGCGTTGGGTACCGTGCAGGGACGTCCGTCCACTGTGGCCTCGGTAAACTCCTGCCCCACAGTAAAGGTGATGTGGGTCGTACGGATTGTGGTCGAGGTTTTAATGGACAGCATCTCTCCATCCTGCGTGATCTCCACCAGAGGCTTGGAAGCTGCCTTCACCGCAATCATACGCAGCATCACATTCACGTCTGGACCACAGACGTTCACACAGGACAAGGGTGGCAGGGTTAAAAAAAAAAAAAAAGATGTGTAAGATGAGATTTGAGGTTCTTTTGAAGGTCCACACACAAAACTTAAATGAATACTTTGAAGGGGTAAGCTCAGGGCATGAGGACAAAACAGCGTTGTTTAAGAGGATGCAAAGCTTGGTAATATAATGATGACAGAGGCAACAACGAAACCATATAACAAAGTATGCTCACAACAATAGCATTCCCCTCACATTTCATCCTCATCATCACAAGTGCACACACTGGCTCAAACACATGGAATGATGTGATAAGTAGTACCATCTGCACTGCAACCAATATTATTCTCAGATGGCAAACTAATATTCCCGTTTGTGTTGTAGTGAAATTAATGATAAAGCATGGGAAAATAGATGCAGGGCGGTGTTAAAGAGTGTGTCTGTGTGTGTGTGTGGGGGGGGGGGGCAGACAGATGAGGGGCCAGTGGTCTGTCTGTGGTGTGTGAAGATCTCTGTTCAAGTGTGAAAGGAAGTGCGTCTACGTCGTTCGCTGTGTATCTGCTGTCGAGTTTGGGTTTCGCACTTCTCACCTCTCACACATTCCCACCTGTCACCATGGGTAAATATATACACACTCCGAAATGCACAGTCATTCAGCATGCATCAGGAGGTGTGCTGTATTCGCTGTACCCACGGTATCAAAGTGTGTTGCCTTTGCTTCAGCGTGTGCAGGAATTGTGTCGTGTCAGACTCATTGCAAGGATTTATAAGGACTCACCCGTTTGCAACGGCAGCTTTTCTTTACCAATTTAATAAAAATTAAAAAACACAAATGATCCACTTGTATCAGACAGAGTACATTTTCACAGACATCCACAGGGTTTAAAATAGGTTAATGCACTCAAACATTGTATGACTGAGATTCTTCATTTTTAGGCAAATTCTACTAAATTTGAAGACCAGTTCTGATAAATTTTGCAGTTTAACTTTTACTTTAGGTTTTATTTTAATGATAGATAGATAGATAGATAGATAGATAGATAGATAGATAGATAGATAGATAGATAGATAGATAGATAGATAGATAGATAGATAGATAGATAGATAGATAGATAGATAGGATCAAAGGTTAAAGAGCAGAAGGCAGAGGAAGCATTTGGGACAGAGGGAGATGAGGGAGGAAGAACAGGCGAGAGGAAAAGAAGGATGGAGGGAAGGAGGGTGCTGGGTGCTGACAGGCTGCATACAGCTGCACGTTGGCCCCCTAATGAAACAGATAGAAATCATATGTGCTCTTGCATTCCATTTCCAGATTGTGAACCATAAAATGTTCATGTTACATCTCCCATCTGCTTGATACTCTGCGACAATTTTTTTAAAAAATGTACGTACTGTATGTACATGTAAACAAGAAAAAACACAAATGATTTGAGAGGTTAAATCATCATCCTGCCATCTTTCCCTTTAGATCCACACGTCTGACACAAATTGAAACCAAAGAGAAAGATGTAGAACTAAACTGAGAGGGAGATTTTTAAATAAAAGGCGGCTTTATTTTTATGCCCTCTTTTCTCTCTCCATTCTTACTTGATAATATGAATTCCAGGTGGACTCTGGTAACTCATCAAATAAGAATGACTGCAAACGACAGACGGCTGTGATCGACGTCCAGAACCCGAATGCATATGTGAAAACTGTGTGAATCTCAGCAGCAGGTGTTTGTCATTTCCCAGATTGTCACTTCAAATGATGGAACAGTCCTGCAATGCATGATACCATAATGGTCCTCTTTCACACACACACACACACACACACACACACACACACACACACACACACACACACACACACACACACACACACATGGAGGCTGTGACAGGCAGATGTGCCACCGTTTGTCTCTATTGTGTTAGCAGGGGAGACTAAAGGGGGAGACGACAGGAAAAGGGGTGAATCTGGCTGGGAGCCAAGCACTGAATTTTGGTTTTTGGAAAATGACAAAGACCCCCCACCCATGTGGTACAGAGGGTGATCCTCCTAGGTGGCTGCTCCATGGAAGATTTGACCTACAATGTGCTGAGAAAGCTCCAGTTTGGGCTGACACATCTGATCCGTGTCATTACGCATGGATATAAAAGCTTTGTACAAACCCACTCTGGCGCAAAACAATGTCTCAAGCTGCGATGCCAGGATGCGTCCCCCCCCCCCCTAATCATCACGTTAATCACTTACCCAACTTTTTCAAGAGGTCATCAAAGTTTTGTGAACTTTTCATCTCCCAGACGCCGGCGAAATTGGGTATTTTGCGCTCCATATTTAGTTGCAAATATTCTTTCCGATTAATGACAGTGATCAGTCAGGTCCAAAATTGGTAATTGCGCCGCAGTCCCTGCGCGTATTGTTGGCAAAATGCTCAAACTGTCGCTTCTCTGCCTGGCCTGGAAGTGGAGCGCACCTGATGTTTGGCTGTCCTGGTACTTCTGCCCGTTCCCCGGACTGACAGGGCCCTAAACGTTGGTGTGTGCCAGTAAGTGTTGGGAGCGGGTGCGTTAAAAATGAATGGCACAGAGAGCAAAGACACTTGCGTCGGAATACACACGCCCCTCTGTATACGGACACGCCCCGCAGGGCCACGGTGCCTCGACCTGACCACGCCCCTTAAGGCAACTTGTGCGCTTTCATGGTGCGCACCCTGCCAGCGTCTGGACACCCATTTACCAACGCGCGTATTTTGAATCAGCTCAACATGACCGCGTCCTGAAAAATGCTGAGGTGTGAAATGTGCTTTGCTGCTTCTGACGCACTCAGACTTGGCACCATTGAATGAATGATTGTAAAACTGAAACTTTATAGAGCAAAACAGAGAGGATGTCAGCCAATAGGGTCTGTTGACTGGCAGCACGGTGCGAAGGAAGAAGCAGGGCAAAGGACCGGATAGCAGATTTTTATCTCTATCTATCTATCTATCTATCTATCTATCTATCTATCTATCTATCTATCTATCTATCTATCTATCTATCTATCTATCTATCTATCTATCTATCTATCTATCTATCTATCTATCTATCTATCTATCTATCTATCTCTACTGTATCTATCTCATGCGCACCCAGAGAGAGAGAGAGAGAGAGGGAGGGAGAGAGAGAGAGAGAGAGAGAGAGAGAGAGAGAGAGAGAGAGAGAGAGAGAGAGAGAGAGAGAGAGAGAGAGAGAGAGAGAGAGAGAGAGAGAGAGAGAGAGAGAGAGAGAGAGGTAGGAAGCCAAGTTCACCCTCAACCTCACTTGCTCCACTGCGCTCTGAGTCATAAAAATAAAAGCGGTGGTAATGAGATACAGCTTCTGGCCTCCACCGGTGGGCTATCCATTTAACGGGATCTGTGTCAGAGGAAAAAACACTCTGAACCAATAAGAGGGGGAAAAGAGAGAGAGTGGCAGAGATTAAAATAAGAAGTAGGGTTGGTGTAGGTCCTCAGAACTTTACCTCCTGCTGCTCAGGCGGAAGAAAGAGGAGGAAGGAGGTGGAGACGCGGGGGAATTTGGAATCAGACGGCCTAGTCGGGCAGGGTCAGGGGCCCGCGGGGTCGGAGGTAGTCCTGTGCAGAACACGCCCCCCCCCCTCACACGCACACACACACACAGACACACACACACACACACACACACACACACACACACACACACGCACGCACGCACGCACGCACGCACGCACGCACGCACCCATGATGGATGGCAACGGTACAAAGCCGACATTAACTATTGACTCTTGATGGATGATCCCATCCGCTGCACTGCATGGTGAATTAACGCGAGGTAAACCGGGTGACGTGGGGCGGGGACATCAGAAGAAGGTCCCCCAAGGCTACATGTAAATATATAGATGCTTACTGTCAGAGCTCTAACAAAGACGCATTGAGCCACAAAGATGTATAACAGCCTGTTGCTGATATTTAGTAGCGTGCGCTTTTACGCACAGACTAGGGACCGAAAGTAACGCCTTGCATAGGAGCGTTTGGATGTGTTTGATATAAACAAAGTTGACGCACTTTCACGCACAACCACTTCATTGACCACACACCACGCACCAATCACAGCATGTCCTCACACGTTACTCCTGGGCAATTAATTTCCCACCATTTTCCATTTTCATTCACTTTCATCCACCTTTATTGGGTCGGAGTAATTATATGGAAATAAAACAACCCCCAACAATCAAGTTATTTAAATTTAAGACGAGTCTGAATCAGGATTATTCAACAGCATCAGTCTGCCGGTGGTCCCTCAAACACGTTCTGTTCCGAAAGAGGAATCGATCATGTCCTCGGTTCGAAAGTGACCAGTGCGCACACAAAGGTTACAATAGGGAGCTGTCCAATGCTGGGAAAATTCATCTTTAGCTTCGCCGCAGGTCATTTGCATGTAAACCATGAAACAACGCGAAATGCATCAAAGGGCATTGAACCAAACAGGCAGCCGTGCAGCTCAGCGCAGCGACAGCCTCGCCGGTCTTGTGCCGCACGCTGTTCAGAGGAGGCTCGATAAAGAGCTCTGAAATGTGTGTGATGCTGAATGTCAGCACGTCATGACAAAGCGCCGTTCAACATTCACATCCACTCAACCGTGCTCTGCTACTCAGCTTTTCACTTTCCACTCATTCCTTCCCTCCATCCCCTCTTTTCACTTTACCTCACGCATGTTTCTGCCCCTTTTCCTTTTCTTTCTCCTCCTCCTTCTCCTCCTCCTCCACCTCCTCCTCCTCCTGTCAGGCTTTTGTTCTTTTGTGCTGCTCTGACACATTCTTCAAGCACGTTGAAGAGAGGGAGAAGGGGAAAGGATGGAAAAGAGAAGAAAGAAAGAGGGGAACGTCAGTGAGAACGTTAGAGACAAGAGTGCAGGTCATTTTTTATCTCATTGTTGCGGTGAGAGGGATAGGCAAAGTGAGTCAGCAAAGAGAGCTGGGAGATCAAAGGCAAACAGATCCTGACAGAGATGGAGAGGTTGGGAAACAGCAAAAGAATGAAGTGGACAGAAATGTAAAGACAGACTCCTCTGTCTTTGGAGGAGTAAGAAATACTAGTTTGCTCCCCTGAGTCAACTTTATTTCAATCATCCTCATTTCTTTATCTTCCCTTACAACTTTTTCCACACAAATATTTACTTGTTTTGTTCTGTGCTGTTTTCTTTCTCATACAAGGAACACTGTGTATCAGAATCTGTTCACACAGAGTTTCATGTGAAAACAAAATGAGGGTTGTATGACTTGTGATGTCGGACTTTTATCAGCCTGGGATAAAATCAGTGGAAGTAAATGATTCAATAAGCAAAAAACATCAATTAATGTATCACCAATTAACATAATGGGCACATCAAGTTCAGATTAGTTTTCATGCTCTCATACTTCATTTTGGATATTTATATTTTTGTCACAATTCTCTAAGCATGTGTTTAAAAAATATTGACATCTGAAATTATGTCACAGTTTTGTCACCACCGAGGAGAAATAATTCAATATATTTCTTTCACCCTTTGGAATTTTTGACCCCATTTCTCTTTCAAGTGAAGCTGAGTCATGTGTCAACACTTGTAGGGGTGAACTGTACAATCTCTACTTACTCACTTCCTCTTGCACTGCTTATTGTTTCCTATTTCCTCCCTTCATTCAAAAGACATGGATTTAAACCATATCTCTGGAACATCCAGGCTGTGTATGGACTAAGCTTTGTCTCAAAGGGACTTTATCAGGGTGTGGGACGGGAACCAACATGCACCATTTTTACACTTTCTCTAACTTTTGCTGTGTGTTTTGCAAAGTGTTGTTCTATTACATTTGAAACCCTTGTCTAATTCATGTTGCAATGAGAATTTTTGATGTGGAGCTGCTTGTCTGCACAAGTGGGACTTTGTGCATGTGTGTGTGCCCATTGTAAAATCACACCTCAGTGACATTCTCCACTTTATCATCCAGATGACCTCCAGTAAAATCCGCTCACCCCAGTAACCCCGGTATTCCCAGATGTGAACTTGACCCAGGACTTCCCCACCACCAACTCCTGGAAGTCATTATCATTGGCCTTTAACCTCAGAGGAAACCAGAGGAAAAGGAGAAGTGGCACAGATTACAGTATATTTCTCTTATGATTAACTTCAGTGTCAGAGTGGTAGTCAGCACCTCCCCAGAGGTCATAAACTGATGTGACGGGTTGAGGGAAGGCAAAAGAAAAAACAGTTGTGTGATAAAAAGCAGTGTTGTTTTCTGTGAAGCTCTTTCCTTATGACCTGACATTTCTCCTCCAGCCGCTCATGCTGAGGAATTAAAGTCTGACCTGCAAAACTCACTCAAGGCTCACAGACAGAAATTCTGTGAGAGAAAGTTTTGCAAGAGGACATTTGATTTAAGAGTTTGTGTTCCATTATAGCAGTTAAACAACAAATAGGCTCAGTGAGATACACACACTCACTGCCAAAGGTGTGTGTAGCATTCTGAGCTGGCATGCTGACCCAGCAAACCATCTGCACTTGATTTAATGAGAGGAGATGGCAGTATTTACACTCGTTTGAAGAAATAAGAGGGATGAGGGAGAGGAATATAAAAAAAAGTAAGAGAACAAGAAAGGTTAATTAGATGAAAGCAGCGTGTATCTGCAGGAATTATTCTGTCATGTATTTTTGTAATACTGTGCATAGTAATGTGTGTAATCACAGCTTGGCAAAAACCTCATTGTTTTAGGGTAAAAGAAGTCCAGTCTTGTGTGAAATGGCCTCGCCTTGTCTGTGTGTGTGTGTATATGTTTGTGTGTTTGTGTGTGTGTGTGTGTGTTCCTTATTTACAGGAATCAAACACAAATCATACCTTAATATCCCGCCTGCACGCATTACATCACTGCACCCATTAACTTGGGAAAAAAGTGAAGCACTACAGGTCGTGTGTATGCGTATGTGTGTGTGTGTGTGTGTGTGTGTGTGTGTGTGTGTGTGTGTGTGTGTGTGTGTGTGTGTGTGTGTGTGTGTGTCCTTGCGTTCATGAGTCTAAACCTCCTGCAGTTGCACCCGGTCATCTGTATGACTCACTACTCATTTTGTCCTTCAGCAACCAACTCCTAAATTTTCTCTTCCCTTCTTCCTGAATGTGGTTCTAATGATCTCACTCCATACAAGAAGATATTTATTCTCTCAGTCATCACTTTTTTTGTTTGTTTGTTGATTTGTTTATTTGCCACGAGGGTTACACAAACTAGGTGGAGAAAGAAAATGCAGACTAAGTGGACTATTTTATCGTATAATAATACTTCTTTAAAGGTTTGTGTTTTTGTAGTTCTCCTGTACCATTCTAGTTTCAGAGATCTGGACACAGACAAGACAATAATTTTAAAAAGTTATTCTAAGAAACAAAGACAGAAGAGTTGCTTTTCATTTAGTCCTATTGTTGAGCTGCTTCCTCCTGTCCTTCTGATCCAATCTTCCATCTACAGTTTAACAAACCACCAGGTCTCTGTGAGATGTGACAGTAGCTCTGTAAATCATCACTGAATGATGCTGACTTACTTATTTTTAACATAAAAATGGAACACAGCAGAAGGGAAGTACTGAGAAGAGGAGATGGAGGTAAATATGCAGAGAAAACAAATCAAGAAAACAGAGGTGTTCCTGGTGGAGGCGTTGTAAAGTGTGGTGACCCACAGTGAGGGTGAGACGAGGGGGACCACAGGGAATGCTGGCTGTTTTACTTCAACTGATTACAACCACATTTTATGCTCATATTATTTTTTGAAAACCCACCGGAACAAGTCAATAATCAAACTCAGCTCAGCCCCTCAACCTTCACATCACCTCTCACTCTCCACCTATTCTTTCATTATACTGGCGCTTATCCTCTTTGACCCGGAGCAACAATTGTTCTCTTATGCTTGACTGTGTGTCAGCAGTCATCGTACATGTGTGTGCAGTAGATAGTGCTGTTGATTTGGTACATGTTTCTGATTGTGTACACATATACAGGACAGTGTGATGATGTAATAAATTAGGAATGGCCACAGTTAAAACTATTTTTGTGCTCTTTACTGTTGATTTTATTTGCTATTATTCCCCCAGTTTCACTCAGCATCCTAAGATTCATTTGTGATCATATGATTTGACTGAAAACTTGATGAACTTAAAACGTAACTGGAAAACTCAGTGCCTAAAGCTGCAGAGAAAAGGAAAATAAATATATTATAGCAATGATAGCAGAATGGAAAATCCTGCAGGTTTTGTAAAATCAGTGTTGCATTTTTTTTTCATCTGTAATCCCTATCATCTTAGATGTGCAGCTGATGACCAGACTAACCTGTGTCAAATTTCACATGTGACACTGTATTTGCTTTTACCTCCGTTTTGTGCGGCAACTGCACTCTAGTATTTTGCAGAGGGTTTGCAAATGGTTTTGGATATTCCAGTTTCATCTTTCATTTTCATGAGTTTAGCAGAAGATCACTAACAGCAATCTCAGTGTCTGGAGTTATTATGATTTAACACTGGGAACAAAGAAAAGGGAATGGAACGAAGTCCATTCTTTCATAGAAAGATGAAAATATTCCTGCATATCTCTTTGGGAAAATGTGCAAACATAACCATACCACAGCAATGCAACGTTTGCAGAAGTGCAAGATCAAATAAAGTGTGGAGTACGTGGACACACAAGGTTCCATGTGATCCTGTGAATTCGGTGGGGACCTCTTCTGCCCTCTGGTGGTCAAAAAATGGCGTTGCCACGTTGCAAAGCTGCACATGTGACCGACAGAAAATAGTTCAACTGCTGTCAGTGCATTCATGACTACTGTGGATTTCGCATAGAGATCCTTTCTTAAGTTGTGTGTGTGTGTGTGTGTGTGTGTGTGTGTGTGTGTGTGTGTGTGTGTGTGTGTGTGTGTGTGTGTGTGTGTGTGTGTGTGTGTGTGTGTGTGTGTGTGTGTGTGTGTGTGTGTGTGTGTGTGTGTGTGATGGCTACCAGTTGTCCCATGGCTTTTAAAACATTTAGAAGTTTGATTTTAGAAATAAGTTTGGGTCAAGTTTACTGTAAACTTTCAACAATGACAGGGGTGAGAGGTCAGAGCTGTACGCGTTTCAGGCCAGGGGCCCCAGACCCACAGGGGCAAAGGCTTCGGGGTCACTGTGTCTCAATTAGTCCAAAGACTAGTTGGGGCTAGTGTTTTCTATTCAAACTTCAAACTGGTGTTGGAGTGTGGGGGAAACAAAAATTATAATGATACGTTTGAAAATGTTTGGTGACGTTTTTTGTCTTCTGCTCCAGCAGTGGGGGCTGAAACTCCATGATCAGTTTGACCTATTTACAACTGTCAGTAGCAGCAGTGGCTCAGTCCACTGGGTTTGGCTGGGGACCGGAGGCTGGCCGGTTCAAGACTAATGTGGGCCAAAAATTTTGGCAGTAGAGAGGTGCCAGTTCATCTCCTGAGCACTTCCAGGGTGCCCTGGAGCAAGGCATCATACCCTTTATAAGTTGATCATTGGGGCGCACCATGAAGGAGCTGCCCGCCGCTCTACCTCTCATGTGCATGCCTATTTACTACTATTACAACTACTACTGATAATAACAATAATAGTAATACTAATAATAATTATAACAATTATACTAATAATAACAATTCCATCCAAGCAGACGAATTGACAAGTCTTAAATTACAAAGAAATGGATGTTCTATTAAAGCACTTAAAATATACAAACACAAACTCAGTCCCAATATATTCTGTGAATAGGAATAAAATAAAATCATGAAAATAAACAAGATATATGAAGTATATAGATAATTGATCAGGATTGCATTAAGGGCTCAATCTTGTAAAATTCAAATCAGAAACCTTCATCATTCCGGTTAAAACTAAGTTGACGCAGCACCTTAATATTATAGTGTGTTAAACACATCATGTATGTGTCCAGCTGATTTACCACAGGACAATCACAACATTTCAGCTATAATGAAATGAGACCCAATGTGGATGACAGAAGAGATGTAATAAAGAGAAAGCTGAGAAGAAAATCAAGCGCTGGTTCTCATACTGTACATTCACCTCTTTTCACCATGTTTTATGCCAATGTGTTTTGTTTTTTATAAAACAAAAAGGTTCAGTAACAGTGCAACTGCATTTATTGTTTAATTCCTCCACCTTGCATCCTTCTGTTGTGCTCCTCCACCCTCACACCACCGCTGACTCTCCACTCGGCCTTTTATTCTCATTTGTCGCTTTTCCTCTTTGTCCCGCTTCGACAATTGTTGTTCACTTCTACTTTTCCTCAGCCATGATTTTTTTTTGTGTGCGTGTGTGTACTTAAGACTGGGTGACCCTGTGATGACTAACATGGGTTAGGAATGGCAATAGCTAAATAAACTTTTATGGGCTTTAGGTGAGTTTAGAGTGAAATTAAGTTACTGTGGTGTTGGCTCTGTATTCATGAGAATGATGAATGTCCTGGTTTCAGTGTCACACAGTTCTCCTGTCAGCAGCCAAGTGCACACTGACAGAATTTATACGAGTTTCTTTCCTTCATTTCAAGCAAGAAAAAGAAGGATTGGTTCACAGCATATAACTGAAGATCCTCATATTATTCTTTGTTGTGAATTAAAACATGTATTATTATTATTATTATTATTATTGTTATTGTTATTGTTATTGTTATTGTTATTGTTATTGTTATTATTATTATTATTATTATTATTATTATTATTATTATTATTATTATTATTATTAATATTATTATTATTATTATAGTAAAATTATGCAAAAGCTAATTTTTCCAAATACTTGCCAAAGTGCAATCAACAGGAAAAATCACTGAAATGTGAAGTGATTCCAGTAACAGTGCACCACAAACTGAGAAGAATTTCTTGGTGAAAGATATTTAATAACACAAAAATGTATTTTACCGAAAACATTTGTGCTGAAATATAATAAATAGCAGACAACTGATTGTTTTGGAGGAACTGCGCTGCATCTGAAGTTATTTCTAATTTCAGTTTGTGTCACTTCATTAGGCCTGTGCACAAACACAATTGATGCTGATTTCTGCCCCAAGGTTTCCATAGCAACGGATCTGATTCACGTTAATTACTGTATTTACTGAAGGTGACAGAATGCTGTTCTGTCCATTGAATTCTCTTAACCTCTAGTTGTAATGAAAATGTACAGGAGAGAAACAGTTCAGGCTACCTCATGTGACAGACATCATCAGAGGGGACCAGTTCATTGACTATTAGAGTCCCGTGGTCCCTCAGATTTGTCATAAAGCTAGCTTTAAAGGAAAAATACAACACATTTAATTGCAATGTTTTTAGGTGTGATTTTTGAACTCTGATGGATTCATGGTGACACAAAGAGCTTGCAAATCAAAGCATCTGAATTGCAGTAAAATACTCATCCTTGTAACTGTCTGTCTGCCTGTCTGTCTGTCTGATGATTTGATGATAATTAGTTACATCTATGAAGAGTCACCGCTGATCTCAGTTGGATCTAAATGCAAGGAATATTTCTGATCCACAACTAATATTTCTGATCTAATCCAGAATGTTTAGGTTTATCATGCTCACAGAAAATTCAGTACAAGAATTTGCAAACAGCTGTGCAAAACAATGTATAGAAAATATACAGAAAATACAAAGCTACTGGCCCAAATTCAATCAGCATCCAATGTTCTAAAGTTCAGTTTACATGTGTTATTTCTAGAAACAATGGACAAATGACACTTGACTTGTTTTGACTGATCATAAATGTGTGTGCATTATCTCAATCATCTGTGGGCAGCAGGTCTCAATATCTGAAGACAGATTCATTTTGAAGCTAAGTATGTAAAGTGGTGCTTGCTCAAGCTGACAGTACATGTCTCTGTTGTATGAAACAAGACTGAATATCAGAGTGTGAAAAGGGGTCAGTGGTGGTGCCTATACTGTGTATTATTCACTTTTAAATGATCACCAACAGTTTTCTGCACAATGATCTAGTGATATAAGAGGAGACTAAATGTAGATACTGGATATTTGACTAATTGAGGCAGAATATTTAAGTTCACTGTGTTAAGTTTTCTCTTTGTATTGATGCACATGAGATATTTAGTGAATCCTTTGAGTCGCATAGAATATCATTTATACATTGAAATTTTAAATTTTAAGGCTTTTAAATTACCTTTAATGAACACGTAATTACCATCATATTTATGAGGAAGTCGAGTCACATGTTGTTTGTTCACATGTCTTTCTCTTTTCTAAAGGATTCTTTTTGGAAAAGGAGGTTCCATCATTTTTGACTTGTTTTTATGTTGAAGTAAACTGCTGAACTTCGATGCACAACCTTGTGGATACTTTAAATCTGTATTAAGACTAGAAAAATCCTAAGAATATACAAGTAAAAAAGAAACCAACATCCACAGATGGAATGAGTCAGCAGTATGCCGTATCGATCATTTCTCTATTTCACAAAGCGAGTGAACACACTGCACAACGGTGCTGGCACCACCTTTTCGGCCCCCCTTTTCATCCACCTCCTCTTCGTTTTTACAACCTTACATTTTGCTTAAGTGTTGAAAGCAAACTCCCCAGCTGAGGAAATTGTTAACAAAAAAGGGTAACACAATGTCAATGATAAGAAACCCAGACCTGTAGTTATAATGCCCTGTGGAAACAACTCAACAAAGTCTGCTGGTGTGCTGCTACACTAAGCAGCAAAAGAAAGAAACCCCCAAGGGTCCTCATAGAACTAGAAAGCACTCAGAGACCTTGTACTGCCATCAACACCTCAGTTTCTAACACCTGACTCATAAAATAGTCTCCAGGCTATGACCCAGACCTGGACCTGCTGGTGGTAGAACATCACAAGTCGTCCATACCTGAGGGTTTCCATTTCATTAGCATGTTATTGCTGTTTGTTGTTGTTATTGTTGTTTGTTGGTTTGTTTGTTTTGGCATATTGATAAAATTATTTAAGCCTTATCTCAAATCAGAAAATCGTTTTTAGGCTCTGTTTAAACAACTACCATTGCACTATAGACACCAATCTTTGAAAAACTTGCATTAAAGCATCTAATCATCAAACCTTTTGGAGTGGGTTTTTTTTTAGTGGTTTGTGTGGAATGGCTAGCATGCATAAAGCACATATGATGACGTGAAACTGTCATCTGAGTTGTATGTTCTTCCATATTTGGATCACTTATTTAGCTGGTATGAATCACTGTCGCTCGGAACTAGTTATAGGTTTGATCTGGAAACTTGATTTGACATGACTTTGGCTTTGTTTGGTGATAATTTCCATATTATGTTTGGCATGATGTCTTAGCAGGTTATTAATGTGTTGGACAATCATCCAAAAACCAATAAGGCTGTGCAACAACTTTATGATGAGGATTAAGTTTTTAGATTTATCTGCATCATATTTAATGCTCTGAAAGGAAAACATGGAAAAAAGTACTGGTAAAACATGTTTATTAAATAGAACTGAATCCCTTTTTGTATTGCAATTCTGTAACACTGTAATCAGTTCTAATTCTATTTGAAACACTGTAGTTAATTGTAATTAGCATTACATTTGTATTGGAGCACCGACTGTATCATCATCTCAGAGATGCATCCACACAACAAAACTCACAAAAGTGAGGAACTTTTTTATAAAAAAAATAAATGTGAAATTCTTGCTAAAAATATGTGTAGTATATCAGTAATGTAATCCAGATTACTGTTGTTTTGACATTTTTTCTTACATCAGAGAGCAAACTTCAGTTTGTAAAACCTTTAGTGTCTTATCTAGTTTCTCAAACTAAAAAACAAAAGTTAATACCAATTAATAAGAACAAGAAGAAAGGGTAACAACCAGAGCCAGGTCATTTTTAAGCTGGGAGCGTGATTTTTTCCTTGAGGGTCCTGGCAGCCTTTGGCATTATTACTTGGCCTTAAATTGTTGGGGTTTCCCTCAAAATGGACCGGCAGGCAATCGTTTCCCAGCGTTTCACAGGCAAGGATCAGATGTTTAGTTTCCTCCCGGATGCTCCTGATGCCACAGGTCCCTGGTTCACTCCTGACCGTGACAAACGTGAAGAGCTGGTGGCTGATGCACAGGTTATCCCTGTATGTCTTCCCCCCTTTGCTTGTGCACACATCCTTCACCCTGTCCATGTCTTTTGGGTGTATGAAAGACTGAGTGGGTCTGCCACAACCCGTGTTCGTCCTGATGTATTTCTCCCAGTCATTCTGGTCAAGAGAATCTGGAGTGCCAGAAGGGACGTGACGTTTGAGGAAGGTGTTGAAGCCATTGTTCCATTTGGAGCGCTGGCAGGGAGCATCGTTCTTAGCAAATGTTTGATGACCCAGCAAGAGACAGACGGCAAGACTGACAAAAGCCCTGAGACCGGCCATTGCACAGCAGCCCTGGGGTGGAACAAAGACTTTAAAGAACACATTCTATACTTGGAAACAATCTAATCCTGGTTACAAAATGAGTACTGTGACATATGCTGTGATAAACATTATGTACACAGGAACAGAGACTGACAGAGCCACTGCTATTTGTGTGCAGCATGTTTTTGTTTTTTTAAGACAGGAAACCAGCAAAGGAAGTGAAACTCTGCTGCTTCATGAGGAAACCTCGTTTCCCTACCTTGTTCCAGCAGCAGAGGAAGCCTCTGAAAACTGTAGATGACCTCAAAGGGACGGGGAATCTTTCCTTCTAGCCTTCAATTATGGTTCTGCGTTTCACTTCCTGTGTGAATGGGAGTGGCCTGTAGTCTGAGCATTCTTTAAATCTGTCCACATGGCTGTGCTTTAGAGCAGCATGGTGAGACATGATCTGGTTACTGCTATAAATACAGCACCTCTTAAAGTGGAGGGAGCTTATTTTTTTGCATGTTTAAAAGGGTTGAGTATTCCTGCGGTGCCGCTGATTGTAACATGTTTTAACATGTTTGACCCTATTTTGTTCATCCTATTTCACTTCTGCCCAACATTTATTAGCATATGTACCTTCAAACCATTATAATGTAAAAACATTATGAGTTGTACATTAGAAATAGAAATGTATACTATATTGTTTATACTGTTTTATCAAACAAATAAATAAAGAGATCTAGATCAAGATTATTAGAAGTGTAGCTAGATTGGCCACATACTAAAGAGAAGCAATAATCAAACAGGCATTAACATGGAACCCACAAGGAAAACGGAGCAAAGGGAGACCCAAAAACACCTGGAGAAGGAGCACAGACTCCTGAGTGAGCTTGAGCATACTGTGTGTGGTTATTTCGTTCGATTAATCTGTAAAATCGATTTCTAATTGATTTGATAAATGATATATTACCATGATATCAAATTTCATAAGAATCCTACAATGGTTAGAGCACATACCAATTACACCTCATCCAAAATAAAACTTGGAGTCCTTAATGCAACCAGGAAAAATTCAGATAGACTCCTTCACATTATTTTTACCAAATTACGCACAATCATGTTCTGATTGAGTTTGTGAATGTCTGATTCCCTTACACGCAAAAGAAAATATCCCATCTTGCAATTTAAAGAAATCAATTGTTATTTTTCCAGATCCATGTAGAAATCCAACGGTGTGCATTCTGGTCTCAGACCCATAGTCCTAACAGGTTTCTTAGCAGATGTGTTTTTTTGAATGATCAAACAACAAAACCTATGTAGATGACAATAAAACTTCTTCAGTGAAGTAAATTGTAACTGCAGTTAATTGTCTCATTTAGTCTCATTTTCATTCCCCTGGCATAAAAATGAAGGTCATCAGCAGGCCTTGAGTAATCATCCTTATATCTCAACTACTTCCCACATACTAAAAACACAGCTTTGTGTGTTTTTGGACACTTTCAAGGAAAATATTACTTCAAGACACCTATTTCTGTTATATATTGTTATAGAACATGCACCCAAACATTTCAAGACAAAGGTGGTTATTTTTTTACATTTAATAACAATAATAGTGTCACAAACATAATGAAGACAAAGACATTCAATTAGACTATACAGATATATGGCAAATATGTTTTATACAGTATATATATATATTTTGTGAACAAATATACAAACAAAAAATGTACAGTGTAATGCGCTAAATTGAGTTCATAGCCTTGTAATACTGGACCCCCGTCCATGTGATAATACTAAGGGGGATAAAATCATTGTAAATTGGATATGGATTCAGTGGCCTTGTTTCCAAGGTAGAATGATCAAGATGTAATAACACTGTGAAACAAAAAAACATATTATACAAATTATTTTACATGAACCAGTAATGCATTCTGAGCATTGCAAAGGAACACACATGGCTCCAAGCCAACAAGCTGACACACCAAAAAAACCAACAACTGATTCCAAGACTGCCAACATCAATAAATTTGGGTGGAAATTTAAATCGTTTCATGATGGGGGAGGAAGAGGGTGATTTGTCCTGTGTCCAGTTTATTATGTTAAATATTTTTTCTTGCTGCTTCTTGTAAGAGTGAGTCCTGAAACGGCTCGTTCAGTGAGCTAAGGCTCTGTTTGTGGAGGCAGTGAGGGTTCTTCTTTCTTTTCTCCTTCAGAAGTCATATTCAGATCCACGTCTTGTTTTTTCTCTGGCTCATTCATCCTGAAACATCAGAAGGAAAAGTAATTCCCAGGAAATCATCATAGTGCTACATCCT
The DNA here is from genome assembly GCF_040054535.1 of Antennarius striatus. Classification (NCBI taxonomy): domain Eukaryota; kingdom Metazoa; phylum Chordata; class Actinopteri; order Lophiiformes; family Antennariidae; genus Antennarius; species Antennarius striatus. Next base: position 15,940,439 of record NC_090784.1, read on the forward strand.
GCAAACACGCCGTCAGTGTAGTTTTTATATCATCCAGCAGAGGTCCTTATTTGTTAAATAAGGCAAGGGAAGGAAGTGATGTGTTAACATGCATGTCAGGAGAATGTTCCAGAATCCATTAAAAGTAGAGCATCTGTTGTTCAGCAGTAACTTTCTGTATGGGTCTGAGTTGCTTTTTCTACAATATCCATCCTTCAGCTACAACGGTACCACAATACATCTGCATTCCAGTTTATATCATGAATTACACTGCAGGTCCAATGCATCATTAGCTAGCTGGAAAAATGGCAATAACTTCCAAGATTCAACAATAAATTTCCTTAATCTGTCTCCATGCAAGAACACTGTAGGAATTTCCAAAAGGATAGCAATGCTGCTATGTATAAAATAGTATTTCCTTCACAATCTTTTTTGTTAATAGTCTAGAATGGGTGTTAAAGTCAAGTCACGGTGAGTGAGTGGTTGAAGCAGGGACTCAAAGTCAAAATCAAGATTTTGAACGGTGACCTTGGCATCGGAGCAGGCCGGTTACTCGGTAGGACATCCCAGCTTGAGGTAGAGCTGTCGCAGATCAGAAGACAGAATCACATGACCAAAAACACAGAGAGTATTTCATATTTCAAATTAGAGGGATTTGAAGAGTCATTTTAAAGTGATTGAACATGGATGATTTGCGTTATGAAAACCAATGGTTCCCAAGGATCCAAAGTGCCTCCAGGAAAAATGAGGAACGTCAAAATTTCAGTGTAATCACAGACAATGATTTAACATAGAAAGGTTACAGGAATCAAACACATCATTCGTGAAACAAAGAGGATCACAGTTTTGTCCTTTGGACTTGAGATTCTGGCACATGCGAGAACATGAAGTACTTTCTATGGGAACTTTGGGAACCCAAGCTCAAAGCAGTGGAGGGGTTACATCATTGGTTGGTGAGAGGTAAGGGCAAGTCTACCATGTATTTTCACCAATCAGTGGGAATCGTGATTTGGTCATGTTGTAATGGAGGATTTCAAATAATCTGATAATCCTTAGCGCTGATCTTAGAGGTGATTTTTTAAGTTGAAACCTCACAAAGATGATTGAAGACTGACCACCAATGAAAATGCACCACCCAATAAATTTGTAATATTAATATAATTACATTGGCAAAAATGGAAAAACCAAGTTATTACTTCAAAAACTGATTGTTACTGTGAAAAAGGGGAGAAAAAAAATTTCTTGATTAAACCTGTTTGAGAAACCTGTGATGAGAAGACAGTTTAACAAGTAAACTAATCACACACACAGAGCTGAGACTCATGTGGACAACACCACAACGCAGGCCTGCCGATTCAGGAAATGTGTTGGCTTGATGATTTCGCAGAAAGATTTTGGTGGTGTAGGTCAGGAGTTGCCAAAGTGGGGATTGTGACCCTTGATGGTGAGGTCAGGAAACAAGTTTCCGAAAGTTAAAAAATGTGAAAATTGTTACAAAAAGATACTTAACAGATACATTTTACCTAATTCCATGCAAATAAAAAGTATTCAAGCCTGGGCCCTTCAAATAAGACCATATCCTTTTGATTTTATGTAGCCCTTGTAGAAATATAACCAAACGTTATTTTCAGCCTAGAAAAATGTGTAATTAAATGACTGTTTTTCAGTTTTATAACTAAACACTGAGGCATAAAATGAGTGCTTTTGAAAACTGAGAAAACTGTTTCTCCAAGAATCAACTATACCTTAATAATACAACATGCATTTCTGATTGGAATGTACTGTAATCCTGAAAAGGGACAAATGATGCATTTTCAAGGACATAACTGCAGTCAGTGTTTGGTGTGAGTGCAGGGTACTGAAGGGTACTGAAGATTAGTGTTTCAATTTGGATTAAAGCGCCTTGTTAAGTTCTCCGTTTCCTTTAGTACGTCTTAAGATCAGCGCTTAAGGTTGTCTGTCAAACACAAGAGGAAGAGCAAATCAGTGGCAGTTGTGTATCCTTGTCAGTATTATGATCAGCTCAACCACCTGTTTGCCGCAACTGTTTCACGGCGGAGCAGAGTAAAAAACCTGCCGAGAAACAGGAGATGGACAATAAGTTGAGACACTTGGACAGTGTCAGCTTCCAGTCTCTGTCCCAGTTAAACCAGGACACCAGCAGACTGGTAGTCAGGGCTTGACCTGCTGGCAGACCGGCTGCTGACAGGACAGAGCAACCTCCTCACCGTATTGTCTTGACGATGAAGCGAACGATCACTGCCAGACCGACGCAGCCACACATCACTCCTATCACAATAGCTGTAACTTCACCTGCAGAGGAAAAACACACACACACACACACACACAAGCCTGACAAGAAAAAAACTACAAAAACACAGCACCTGAGCAGCCAGGTTGATGTTTTGTTTGTTTGTTTGTTTTTTGTTTATTTTCGTGTAGGAAAATGATGTCTTACCTGAAGAGAGCTCCTTCCCTGATTCTAGAACAAATAAAAGAGTCAATTGTCACAAACTTCACCATAGATTACACCTGCCTTTCACACAGTTCTCACTCATTGATCTGTGGTTTTATCTCAGATGAATCTGCTGTTCAGCTTTTTGAAAATGTCCAGTCAGTGTCACCACCTCCGACAGCACTGCTGAGATCACAGGGCTTCCAGTTGAGTCACTCCCTACAAAGAGCAATTCACACAAATTCTTTCTCCTTTGTCTTTGTCTACCACTTTGACTCCCTTTTTCATTTCTCTGTGTCTCTTTTTTCCTCTCCCTGTGTTTCATTTAGACTCGCGTGATAACAATAGAGTCAGTGTTTCACTGACTCACAATCCCTTTTTCTAATCAGCTTACAAACAAACACAGGCTCCCTCTTGCTTTTCCACCACTTCCCCTTTACTTCCCCCTATATTTCCGTCTCTCTCATTATTCTCGCCACTCTTTCCCTCGGCCAAATTCATCCGTAATCCTTCATATTCCCACATTTTTCTCTGTATTTAACTTTTCAATAACTCTGCATGGCCTGTGATCATTGATAGTTTTGTTCTTCATTGCCACACACTGACTTGTTATTATGGTTTGCGTTATGAGCAACATGCTGGTAATACAATGCTATATTAAGGAGGTGTTTGCAGGAGCTGATCACTGGAGATCACAGTAGACTGTGACCTTTTGTGGTGTTACATTTCTGAAATCTAGAGAAATTTAGATTTCAGAAATGCAAAATATGCAACAATAAAAAGTAGTTACTCAAGTACGTTATGCAGATAAATTCGATCGACTTCTCGTGTCATTTGTCACTTTCTCGCTTCATTTCAATATTTTCTCGCTCGTTTCAAGTTGGTTTTACACATAATACATGTAGACCTCATAAATTATGATGTTTTCTTACAAATTAAACCACAGTTTATAGTTACAGCTGGAACTATTGGATATTAAGGTGAGTGAACTATGTGATATTTGTAATTATATCAACATATCGTGAAATTATTCATTAAGGTGAATAATTAACTTGTATTATTTAGAGTTTTGCCCAATTAAATGCACATTGTGCATTATCAGGGCTCCTTTTTATTCAGTTCAATTTAGGATAACATTTATTACAATATTCTGATTTATAATTTATCAGGAAAATAATCAGAATAATTTAAACAATCTTATGTGGCCCCCCGAAAAAGTAAAATAATATCATTACAATTATCATAACCTTATTTTATATTATTTTATACGTAAAAATATTAATAATCTAATGACATATTGAATAAATGTAAAATATTTTGTGAAGAATTTTGTGATAATTTTTCTTGTAATACTAAGTGCATTTTCCCTTTTACATATTCTTAGATACAACAAAACTAATCTCAGACAAACATCATATCTTTTATGTCAGTGGTCATAACAGCACACTGGTTTCCTCCACCAAAGAGGTTATCTGATTAGTTCAGTGTGGGTTTTGCATCAGTTTGTTTGTCTATTTGTTTACAGGGCAGATTAATGTACAGATTTAAATCAAAGTTATACGGCAGATGGATATTAGCATATTGGTCTGGATCTGGATAGACGTTTATATAATTGTGGATTATATCTTTGGAAACATGTAAAGTATGTGTCTATCAGAAATTAAGATAATTATTTTACAATTAGATAACATTAAGATCGCTTCCAAATGCTAATGATAGATGTAGATAAATGATAGATGGAGGTGTTCTCTTATTTATCATGATGAATGATCTCATTTGATGACTTCCCTCTGCCTGACCTGCAGTGAAGGATGTGAAGATGACTCGGTGGTTAAGTGGCTGTGTTTCCCGGTAGTTGTCCTGCAGCAGCATCCTGTCTTTTTCCTCAGCTTTACTAGAATAGAGGATGGTCTCCATCTTCAGCAGCTGCAGTGCACAAGTGAAGGGAAGACAGATGAAAAGAAACTGAGAGCCCTGAAGCACCAAATTGAAAACAAAGAGCAACTTATGGCAGTAGTAATAGTCCAGTTAAAGCTCATCAGTAGCAAATATGGTGAAAGATACTGACTGATTTGATTAAAAATAAAAAATAAAACAAATGCAACAAACTAATTATTTTATTTATGACCCAAAAAATCTAATTGAAAAATCTGTTGCTAAAACCTCCTATACTGACATCTTATTGATGAATTGAAATGTATTTTAAATTAATTTCATGCAAACTTTAAAATGGTAATAATGAAATATTCCCAGAAAAAAACATAGCACTTCACGAGAAATGACAGCAAAGATTTCAAAACTGGACCACAAACAAGAAAACTCCTGTAAAAATACTTTAATTTACTGTAATTGCAGTTAGATAACAAAGGTTTTTCACTTCTTATAGTAACATAAGGAATTGATTACATCCCGCTTCAAAGCGGTGATGTATTGTAATTGTCAGTGTTAGTGTGTTCATTCGTCCGTCCCTCCGTTAGTCCACCAAATATCTTCGCAACCGTTGCAGATAGAAAGATGAAACAAAAAGCACATTACTCAGGTGGCAAAGGGGATGAAAATGAGATGATGACCTTGACCTTGATAAAAGTAGGTCAAGGTCAAATTTCAACTTTTGTACACTCAGGAACCAGATAAGATAGAAAGACGAGGGAGAAGGCCAGTTCGAGTAAAACCATAGATCAAAGCTAGTATTTTGATCAAAGACAGTAGGTCAGAACAATAGCTCTGATCTTTGACCTATGCAAATTCAGGGGTGTCACGGGATGTTGCAGTCTGTGACTGCTGCGGTTCTTGTTTAATTATAGAGAGCTGAAACTCAACAATTATAAATTTCATTGTATATTTACTGATTACATTAAAACTTGCTAACTCACCAATCTGTGTAAGACCAATGTAAATTCACTGCAACTGTATTGAAACTATTTCTGTATTTCACTATTTTCTTCTATTCAGGATGTTTGATGGGTCTGTTTGTCCTAAAGACACATCAAAATCAGATCAGATTTGACTCTGCCTTTTGTTGCTCTATGACTGTGCAAACGCGCATTATTAGTTAGTAGATGCAGATATAGAAAATATGCTCTACAAATTATTCTCGTCTATGAATTAGAATCTACAATATGATAGCCGATTTTCTTTGTTTTAGCTTTACCTGAGCCTTTGAGATTTGAACCCTCTCGTGGAAAAGAGTCCAGATCACACTCTGGTAGCAGGGTGGTGTTGTTAGGGAGCCATTGTAGCGGTAGTAGCGACCCAGATCCTTAGGGAGCAGAGACTGGACGTCAAAGGCTGGGATGGATACACTCTGATCTGTCAAACAGTGTATAAAGGAGAGGGAAAAATGTATGAGGTTTTTAAAGATGCATACTTCATCAGCATCTTAAATGGCTTCAGTGGTGTGTTTCTTTTCACAATCTTTCCTGAGACATTTCCTATTAACTGTGTCTGAAGAGCGTGGAGAATCCATAGAAAACCTAAAAACTACTAAGCAGCGAGAGAAGCGGCGAGAAAACATTGTTCAATTCAGAAGGACACAAACTTGCTTCTGACAATTTAAAAGAGTTTTGTGCCAAGCAGCATATTGTGTTTTTAAGAATTTTAAGCAGGCCTACCAGCGTGTCTGACGCGGCCCAAGTAGTTCAAGATGTTGTTGAATGCCAAGTTGGTCTCCTCACCTGTCTGGAAAACAAAAACTCAGTCTTAAATGCGTATGAATTGCTCAAAATACTCCAAGAATTAACTTCTTATTCTTTATTTTCATGTTACTGTTGTGTATTGTTACTGCATGTTAGTTTTGTTGTATTACCACAATGAGAATCCCCAAAACAGCCAAGCCGTTCCTCTGGGTCATGGCTGTGGACATATTGGGGTAGAGTTCAGAGTTGTAGTGCACCACATGTAGCTGGGAAGAAGAACAACACTGTTATAGCAAGAAATTCCAGTTTCATATCAATGCAGCAGAAAGAGAGGGAAAGACTGAGAGGAAAGGTTGAGGGCAAAGTTGATTATCTGTTTGATGAAATGAGGCAAATAAAGAGCACTGAAGAGCCTGATGAAAAAGAACTGCCTAAATGCCCTCACATGAGGATAGTAAGATAAGATCTTTCGACATCTTTTCCTTTTCTTCCCAAGGGTTTCTTGGTTGCTTATAAATTTATCTTCCTGTTGTCTGACAGGATAATTAATTTTTTTTAATTAATCCGAATCCTCTTGTGTCTCTGTGTTCAGTATTTCCATCCATATCCCTATAACAGATATGTGGATGTAAAAAAAACAACAGAACGAAGCAGATGGGGGAAGCTACACTTCATTCAGTTATAATTCATATAATTCAGAGGCCATCCTTATGGAATCTCTTTGGTTATTTTATTTATCTAAAGTCTTGATTAATCAATACACTGTCATATATGACTGATAAAAACAGCGAATCCTCACATTTCAGAAGAAAATGGAAAATGGAAAATGAAAGCATTTATCCAAAGCTACTTAAGAAAAAGAAAACAGTGCCAAGATCAGGATTTTAATCCTATATTCTGTTTACAATAATGTGGAATAAAATGTTTATCTATGCTGAGCAAATTACTTTGCATCACCTTAACACAATGGAAGAATTCTCAGTGCACTGATTCTGCCTCCTGTACAAAGTTGGGTGTGACTCAAATGTGTTCATACTAGGGAAAATCTACGGTCATCTGATATTTATTAATCTCCTTACCTCATTTGATCCAATGGAAGAAAATAAAGCATGACAGAAACCTGATTTCCCCTTCAACATATTTTATTTTGCAACTAAAACCTAAAGAGCAAAAACACGTTGAGCTGCTCTGAGTCATGATGGATTGATACAATGACTGACGGAAAACTAAAGGCACTGACCACTGGAGACCAGCTAACAGAATGGACGGACCCCAGAGAGTCCTGCTCTCTCTTTTATTGTCAACACCTTCATTGTTGACACTCACATCCGGATTTTTAGTTCCCGAGCTACAACCCATATCGTTACCTTAAGTCGTATGTGCACATACTGTATATCAGCATGGTTAGTGTTTCAGTCAACACAAAATACTGTATGAAACATGTAATCTGTTACACAATCAAAATCTAAATCACAGGACTGCATGTCAGTGTGAAACTCTTTATAAGGTCTAAAGAATAACCTTGTTTAGTGCGACATTAAAAGCGACTATGAAAGAACTGGTTAAATGAGGTACAGTACACAAATAAGCACAGCACTAGAAATAAATAAATAAATAAATGTGATATTTTCTATTCAATAGAGGATTTAAGGACTAAAACTTATTGCTAAGATGTCACGTTTAACATCTAAAAATTATAAGGCCATTCCATCTAGTAAATAAAATAAACAGATAAAAATTAAAAACAGGTATAAACTCTACTGAATTAAAGTCATGATGCCATAATTCATAAAGATCATATGTTAAGGTTTCAGACTACATATGTGATAGGAGATTGGTACAATGGAAGTATAAATTCTAACCATCTTAAAAACAATTTGTATCACCTTAATTGACCTCAATCAGCCATTGGACAAGTTCTGAGTCAGCTTTACCGTGATTTATTGTGTTCTTGTCATTAAAATGTGAGATGTATTCAAACGTACTTCTGCATCTGCGCTCAGTCCATTAATGGTGTGTTCGCTGCCCCCATAGCTCGGACCGCCGCTACCCCAGTGGAGGTGCATTTGCACAGCTGTAAAGAGCCAGGGCAGCCCAGAGACCCCCATCCATTCTGGCAGCAGGATCCCCGCTAAAAGAGAAAAGAACAAAAAAAAAAAAGATTTGACAGAAGGATAGAGAAATTAAATTAAAATACAGTGTTGATATAAGAAGAGAAACTTTCATTAGATTGAATAAATTCTTGAAATACTAATATAATTTACTAGCAGGAAGTAAAATGTCTGCTGCCAGTTGGTGACTGAGGATGGTGCCATATAAGAAGATCAACCGTGAGGCTGCTTGGATACCTGGATGCAAACAGATGGATGTCATACCTGTGTGTCCATTATTAAATAAAGTGAAGGGCTTGTAGCCGTGCTGATTGTAGCCCAGCGGGGTCAGAGGGATCAGACTGGGGTCATATTTAGTCTGAGTGGTTACAACATCAACAGGCGACTGAGAAGTAGCACCGCAGTAAGGGAAATACTGCGCCCACTCAGTTTGACCCACCAAGCCTTTAACAGGAGAAAAGACAAAAACAATGATGGCAACGAATCACACAGAACACTGGGTCCCAGTCATTCAGTGAAATGCCTGTAATTATACAAGACAAGCTTTCTTCCTTTTGTTGTCAAAGTCTCATGGTAGTGAATTTATTGAATTATAATTTAAAAAACTTACGGTTCATTAAATGACGTGTGGCATAAATTTTGAGGTTCAGCAATGGGAAGTGAAAGCCTTGTAAACACACACTAGATAGGCATGTGTGATTGCAATGAATGATTGCTTGTCTGAATCATGAACAAACACTAACAAAGTCAAATGTAGCATGGAACTCAAGAGACTTATGCAGACATAAAGCTATGAACAAGATAAGGTGGTCCAGGTGTTTGACTGACTAACTGTACTGTACTAATTGTACCGATCGCAGTAAAATCCGGACGCAATGTCACCTCAGTTGTATGTAACTTATTTGTGCTGAAGTAAATTTAAAATCATTGCTATAGAAATAGATCATAAAGCCAATAATAAAGTAAAGGTTGTGTAGCTTAATGAACTTCAAATTATGCTCAAAAATTAATACAAAATTAACAATGGTGCACAAAATGGAATCACATTTTTAAACAAAATTTATTTGATCTTGCAATAAGTATATAATATGCTTTTCTCTGATTTGACTTTGACTAATGATACAATTATTAAAATTCTTCCCTTTTTCAAAGGAAAAAACATTTTATACTATTCGTGGTTGTTGGTTTCCCTTCCAGTGAGTGAATAAATTTATTTTCAAAATAATAACACAACTTTTTTATGTGTCTTTTTAAAATTCATTTCCACACACATTTCAAATGAGTGGAATGCTTGGTGGAAATTTTTGAAAGTCAAATCTGAACATAAATATTTATATAGCATAAAGAAAAAAAATAAAATAAAACTTTTTGTAGTCATTGTGGTCATAACTTTAAATGGTTCTCATTCAGAATCATTTGAAAATGATGGAGAAATTGAAATGTATAATTACAGTTTTTGAGTTCTGTGTGATAAATTCTGCATTTAGATATAATTAAAAATAAATAATTATTATTATTAATAATAATAATAATAATAATAATAATAATAATAGTTACCTTTATCAAAGGTAACTATATCAAAAATATTTAGAAATACATATGGAAATTATATAATTTAAGATTTAATCTGACATAAGAAACAGTTACAGTTGGGTTACAGTATGCATCTCCCACATAAAAGGTCCTCACACACATGTGTACACAAGCATAGCAAGCATAACAAAATATGCTCCATATTTAAATTATTTTAAATTTTAAACATAAATTATTAGAATTTGATTTTACAAAAATTGTAAAAAAATATTTAAGAAAGTAATTGTGGCAGAAGTGAGAGATTGGGGCCCTGGTTCCCCAACTGCATAATAAAAGAAAGTAAGAAAAAGAGTCTGAAAGAAAGGGAGTGACAGTGTGAGTCACCGAGTCTGAATTTCAATTGCAAGGAAAGGAATGCTTTAGAAATCAAAGACATGGTTTTCATACAAAAAAGTCAGAGTAGTGTGCAAGTGTCCAGTCATCAAATGTTTTGCAAATGAATGTATGATGATATAAAAAAGGTTAAGAAGAAAGATTATAAAGATTGCAAAATTTGTAAGGTATGGATCAGGGGTTGATCCGTTCAGATCAAAAAACATTGGTATAATGTATTAGACTTTCTTCCCCTCAAACTCTCTTTTCATGTCAGACACCTAAGGGGGGGGTGGTCTAAACATTACCAATATGGTCATATTTCCTCTTCACTGCTCTGTGTCCACAGCCCTCACTTTCCACTTCTAATCTCTCCTCTGCCCCCTACCCCTCTCTTCTGTCCATAACAGAACCCTGATCTGCAAACCAACTTCAAAAATGAGTCCCGCGGCCCCACAATTGGTCGACATTGAGGTCTCCATGGAAACCAGAGGCCGAAAATTCTGACCCTGCGCGCCTGCCTTCCCTCTCTCTAGCATGCTAGCATTGTCCTGAATACAGCCAGGAACAAAGACAAAAGCACACACACTCGCATGCTGGTTCAGAGCATGATGAGGAAATGATGGAACGTGGAACTAACCTTCTCTTGATTGCTTTACATAAGTCTATCATCTCTCATCTTTCCTTGAGAGTAGCATCCCTGAAAGCACTCAGTAAGGGCTACATCATGCAATGCTGTGTCCCACAAGATGCCTCATGCAAACTCTTGCGCATTCAAACACTGAATTACAGTAACTTTTATTTTGAAAATTTTCAACAAAAGCCTAAATTGCTCAACATATGGGCAGCAAATCTTGAATTAACCTTATGTTTACGGACAATAAAGTTTTTTATATGGCTTTTGTATAGTTACCAGTTTGCTCCAGTCACAGTCTCTACAGTTTACTATGTTTACTGTATTCTCTTCGTTGATCTTCCTCTCCTGAATACAGGCAGAGTAGTGGTCTGTGTCCCCCATTCATTCCAACAATGTAATTGTCCACAGCATAGGCAGCTAGTGTGCATCCACAACACAATAAACACATAGGTTATTGTGCACTGCAACAATAAGGGCACAATTTGGTATGCTTTTGCTTCATGCCGTCCCATCTCCCTCTTTCTTTCTGACACCCCCGTCCTCATGCACCTGCCTCCCTCCGCCTGCTCCTCTATCAGCCTTTTTCTTGCTTTCTTCCTGCCACCACCCCTTTATCATCCCAGTGTGACTGCTGTGCTTATGCCAGCTTGTTGAACTGTAACTAATACAGACAGAGGGGGACATGGAGAAAAACAGAAGGAGAAGGCTTTAGAGTTATGAGTATAAAAGTGTAACTGATTATAATACTTTTAGTACTTATTGATAATTGTGATGTTTTACAAACACTTTTAACATGTGCAGTGAAAAACGGCAAAAAATAGTGCATGGGAGTAAGTAGTTGGAAAAGTATACAAAGTTTTATGAGGAGACTAGTTTTTCGAACATGATTCAATATCAAATATGATGTTTCTTTGATAAAATGAAACGTTGAAATTTAATCAAAAGTCTTCGGTTACTACCAATTCATTACATATTTTATTTTACGGTTTCATTCCTGGACTATGAAGCTTTTAACAGTCCATATATTTCAGGCTAAAATATATCTGACGTAGATGGAACATATTCTTATTATCATCCACCCTCATTGTTTGCTGTTTTGTACCTCATTTAAACTGTTTTTTTCCTGCATGAGATAAAGTTGAACTTACCAGTGTATGTCCAGGAAATTTCAGCTGAAAAAAAAAAAAAAAGAATAAAAAAAGATAAAACTCCTACATAATCCTCAAATTAATATTTCTGTTTTCCAGTGTTTCTCAATACTAACACTAATGCTGAATCAAAGCAAAGCTCTCATAATTAGTTTGTTAATAAGTTAAACACCTTACCAGCAGCAGGGGCAGCTGTCCACTGAAAGAACAGAAGCAATAGAAGGATAAAAAGACACAAAAAGTCCATGTTAACGCTACTTGCCCATACACAGAAATGAATTAAAGTGGATGGAGAGATGAGGAGCAAGTCAGAAAAAGAGGGACAGAGAGACAGAGAGAAAGAGAGAGAGAGAGAGAGAGAGAGAGAGAGAGAGAGAGAGAGAGAGAGAGAGAGAGAGAGAGAGAGAGAGAGGAAAGGGGAGGGAAACTAAGGGGGTCCAGTTATCCGACCTGCCACAACCCCGTGTTATGTGCTGTATCCACTCTAGCATACAAGGCAGCAGAACAAGACTCAGCAACAAACACATGGCAAAAAAGCATGAGAGGAAAACTGAGAACAAGTGGACAGAAGTGGGAAGAATCAGAAGGAGAAAGGACCACGAAGAGGGAGCAGTGAGTGAGAACAAATTCAGCAATTCAGTTGCTGAAAATAATTGGTTGATACAACAGAAGGTAAAAAAAGATGGAGAGTGGGACAAGCCTGAGAAAAGAAAAGTTTCTGTATGGGGTAGAAAATGCCAGCAAGCGTAAAGGAGAGTAAACAAAAGAGACAAATGATGCACCATTCACAGACCTGGACTGATCATATACCAATTTCAAGGGAGGTGTGTGTGGACCAGTCAACTGGCAATAAAGGTAGAGGGGTACATGATAAATTATTGATAACTAAACACACGATCATATGTTTTCTAGTGTTGTTTGTGCTGCCTCTCTGTCACATTGTCATGACTGAATGAGGCACTCAAGTCCAGCTGAGCTGTCGGTGGTAATTTTCAGAGCAGCTGTGCTGCAACTCATTTTCATGTTCATTTTAAATTGTTGGCAAAGCAATAGTCTAATTTCATGATTTTCAGTATATAATCATTAATTTTAACGTTTGTTTCATGTGATTTTCAGTTATGACAAAGACACAGGTAGTTATTTCTATTCAAATGTGTGATTTGTTATATTCCTCTATTGTAGTCTCTCTCACTTGTTTTAGTTGGATTCTCCCATTAAGTTCTATTACTTACAGTAAATGTAGGTAAATAACTGAGCACGAGTGCCTATAATGTATTCGTTTTTCTTTCAGTGGATTAGTTTAATTCTCAAGATGATAGAATGAAAGTCATTATATGCAGAAGAATAAATCTACTTGTCAAAACACCAAATTTCACAAACTGAAACATAAATTGGCTATAAATTCTAGCAGTAATGTCAATACTGTAAAGTTGAGCTTCTTATTTATACTTCTATCATGCTCTCCATACTTAAATAATACACAGGTATTATTTTACTTGTGGTAGTGAAACATTGTGGAACATTTGTTTAGTTTGATCAGTGCTTGTAATGACATAATGACAGAGCTCCTTCCTCCACTTTGCATTGCAAGGTAGATAATTAGGTGTGAAGTCAAAGAAAATCAGGAGGAGCAGGATTTTCATTAATCTTAGTTTTTGACTCTTGAATTAGAGTTTTCGAGGGCAGCTCATGGTGCAGTGGTTAATACTGTTGCTACATAGCAAATCAGGTCCTGGGTTTTGACTCCTTGAATGCATATTTTGTGTGGATATTGTCCTGTGTCTGTATGAGTTCCTTCTGGTAATCCAGCTTCCTCTCACAGTCCAAAAATGTACGATATGGGTGACTTGGTGATTCTAAAGTGTGACTGTGAAATATGAATGTGTGTTTACCTCTTTTAATGTCAACTCTGTGATGAACTTGCACTCCCCAGGGTGTACCCAGCCTTTTTCCTAATGTCAGATGGGATAAGATCCCAACCCCATGACCCTGCAAATGACAAGTTGTTATGGAAAACACATGGATGGAGGAGTCCACAGAAGGGAGTGACTTTTTCAGTTTTGAACACTGGGGGGAGCCTTCTCCACATGAGTTTTTTTCAAAAATACAAAACACATTTTGCATCCGTGTCAGTACTTCCTGTAGACAAATAAGGAGGTTACTTTCAAAGGACCGTGAATGTTGCTGGAAAACATAATTCACTGCTTGATTTTATAAATAACATCCAGGGGGGGGGGGCAGTGAGTCTGTTTCATCTGCAATGCAATAGCTGCATATTGTCAGTGACACAAGCAGTTAAAGAATTGCTATAAGAGCAGACTAATTGATTTGATCGATTTTTGTTGTTGTTTATATGGAGTGGTTTTTCATTTATAGCAATAAAAGACAAGAAAAGACTTTTTATTAATATTTTGTTGTAGAGTTCATCATATTCTGGAGTCTTACTATATAACAGATAATTATTTTCTATTTTATGCTTTTCTTCTCCATCTCTTGTCTGTCTCTCATCTCCCTCACTCTCACACAAGTCCGTTGAAACGTGAAGCCCTTGTGCCGAATTATGCAACTATTATACCATTACCGGCCTCCCATTGGTCTGTCAGGTTTTCATTGAGGGCGTACTTAGAGTATTTTTAGACACCATTGGTTGCATCTTTGTAGGAGGTGTGTCTTCCGATTTCATTCACAAATATACCAGTGGAGTGTCTGTTAGACATGTGAGCATGTCTCTGTTGATATGTGCTGTTCCAAAAAAATGTGAGTGGGCTAGAATACCACGTTTCTCCAGCTCTGAACAGGTGTTAATGCGTATAGCAAGCTAAAGCCAGAATAAATTTAAAGCTATAGCCTACTGTTCATTAATGTTGGTATTTTCCACAAAGCAGAGCACTGTTTAATTCTCAACCTAATGGTAACAGAGAGTCTGAAGGTCCTGATTCAGTAACATCATCGCAGGTCATCTCTGGGCTGTAAACCACACATAAAGAAAAGTAATGTTGATCTTTCAGAATAACTCCCCAACAGTAGCTCAGTCCACTAGGTCTAGGGCTGGGGGCCAGAGGCTGGCCAGTTCAAGACCCACATCAGGCAAAAACATTTTGGAGTGTGAACTGGCAGTGGAGAGATACCAGTCTACCTCCTGAGCACTGCTGAGGTGCCCTTGAACACAGCACCGTCCCCTTTATAAGTTCCTCATTGGGGCGCACCATGAAGGAGCTGCCTGCCGCCCTACTTCTCATCTACAGACCCCCAGTGTGTGCGTGTGTGTGTGTATGTGTGTGTGTGTGTGTGTGTATGTGTGTCACAGGCCTGTACACATACTGTATATATGTTATGCATGTGTTAAACAAATATGCTAACACTAGAGTGGACACATAATTTCCCTTCAGGGATAAATAAATTTAGTTTAATTTTAATTCAATCTTTTATTTGTTTCTACTTATCTCAACAGGCCTTAAGATTTGAAAAATATCATGCAGGTAATGAAGTATGTTAAACATCTTGAGGTATAAAATAGATGAAATATTTCATCTTACTCTATAACTAATTTAGCAGGAATATACAGGTAATTTTTTTTCAAAGTAAGAGGAGGGTTAAGACTAGTAGACAGGTACAGCACAGATATGCAAGCAGTCAGATAACTGTTTCCCAGCTGTCCTGTTTTCAGTTGAAACATGACACTTCCTCCACAAACAGAGCCTTCATAGTAGTTTAGTCTCTCCTCAGGCCCCTGTCTCCCCTCAAAGGAGTCAGATATCTGTTTTTGTGTCTAGCTTTCCATACCCACGACTGCATTTGGCTTTATGGGAACTCTTGCACCGCCCGAATGCCTATGTATTCTACAAGATTTCAAGATAAATGTTAGTACTGAAATAAAAATGCGATCTTCAATATAATTTACATAATATTTAGATTTTTCAGTTTTGTAAAAGAATTAACCAATGGATTATCCATTGCACCAGAATTTTGTGTCACACAAGGACACACTCCTCAGCTGTCACTCTAGAAATAATTTACATTGTGTTGAGGCACCATGGTTAATTCTAGAATGGCTGTGTTTCTATTTAAGACTAATTTCATGCAAAACATTCAAATTCACTTCATCTAAGGAAATACCATCGTTAAGGTTAAAATTAACATTGACACTCCAGTTGAATTCTCGAGCATGCCAGTAAAATAAACAACAATGATGTGAGGAAAAAGAAGGGGGAAGCACAGAAACTCAGTGGGGGAGGGAAGAAAAGGGGAATGCAGATAGAAATGGTGGGGATGGGCATCAGGACCTATGAACTCAGAGGAGGTTCATTGAGTTCATGTGTTGCAAAGGAATGATGTTGGGGGTGGAAACATTTTTTTCCTTTTGACCTTGTCCTGCTCGTACACACAAACAGGGTCCTTTCCAATGGTTTACTCTTGCCAAAGGTTAAAACCTATTCTGTTTTCATAGTTGAGGGAGGTGGTTTGCTCACCTGGAGTTATGGTTACTCAGTTGAGTTTTGAGTTACAAGCCATAAAGACAGGTATTGCGAGTCAAGCCAGGACACAGGCATATATGTGTGCTGAGGAGAGGGGTCAGTGGGTTTGTGTGTATGTTGCCTGTTCAGAGGGGGATGGGAAGTCGCTTCATGCCTGACATGGAAGGTCCTTAAAGAACAACCACCGCTTCCCTTGCTTTAATTCTACATGGGCAAATGACAGTTAACAACTGATCCAGAAGAGGGGAAATATTAATATCATTAATTACATTTAAAGCCTTGATTGGTTTATTCATGGGTGTATAACAGATATGTGACACATATTGTGTGTGTGTGTGTGTGTGTGTGTGTGTGTGTGTGTGTGTGTGTGTGTGTGTGTGTGTGTGTGTGTGTGTGTGTGTGTGTGTGTGTGTGTGTGTGTGTGTGTGTGTGTGTGTGGGTGGGTGGGTGGGTGGGTGTGTGTGTGTGTGTGTGTGTGTGTATGTGTAGGTCACTGGGTTCACTCACACTGCAATGTGGGCTTAGTTAACAACATGGTCATACGTGACAGACCTCACGTATGCACGTATCCATGCATCCATGCATTATGGTTAAATCCTACAACTTGCAATGTGTATCATAGAGATTGGGGCTGTATATCGTTCCTAAAACGAGATTGTTTAATAGCATGATATAGTCCGTCTTTGTGAAATCTGAATATCCAGAGATATAATCTATGAGTCAAAAGTATTTTTGATGCTATGCCTGGCCCGATGTTACACCTGTGTGAAAAAAAATCATGGAATTTCAGGCGAAAATGAAAATCTGGATATTTAAATATATATGTATGATACCGTGATTGATTTTGATTTGATCCTTATATCAGACTAAATAAACATTAAAAAAGTTTATGTTATTGTAACACAGGAATTGCAACTACACTAAATAGCACAAAATATTTGAGTTAAACGAGATAAAACAGCACTTTTTTTTTAAATTCACCATTTCTCCTCCCATTTTGTCCAGTTGTATAACACACTTTGCAAGGGAACGTTATGTTTAATATTTGAGTCGTAAAGCCTGTTTGTCAGCTGTAAAACCAATTAAATGATCGCTGAGCTGAATTGCATAAGGTTTCTTCTTTTAGTGCGCGTTCACGGTGCTCGTGCTATTTCGCCTCGAGAGTGAGTGTGAGGGGGCGTGGCCTCAGTAACGGCGTACATCTGATGCATATACCGTATGTCGGGCCGGAGCCGTGGCGCGTGCATGGTTACACCCGCCCGCTGTAGTAGAGCAGCCCTGCCAGACACACACACGAGAGCGACACATGAGTAGGCAGGTCCACCAAGACTCGAGGCGTTGTCCAATCAGGAGCTGGTTAAGCAACTACTGGCTCGAGGGGTCGACCAATGGCGTAGGACACCACGGGAAACGGCAGCCAATAGAATCCAGGTAAAATCTGGGCACGTGGATTCCCGCACATGTTGACGCTCGTAAACTGGGAGAGAACGAACTAGCTAAGACACAAACGGAGGGACGGCCCGGCGGTGTGCGTGTGTGAGTAAGGCGAAGCTGGGAGCTCCGACGCTGTTCCAACTACGGAGTGTGTGCTGACTGACTGACGTATCACCGCACAAAACGAATCCTTGAAGATTTTTTTTGAAGAGCTCTTATTTCTTTTATCCCAAATTACAGACGGTGAGTGTCTCTTACATTTCTTTTTACTGCTAACGTTTTCCGAAGTTTCTTAGCTCAAAGTAATTTCCTGTCCCGCTATATTCTGTATTTCCTCCCGGCACAAACTGTTTATTTAGCCAAAAGCTGTTTGTTCTTCATTTATAAAAAATATTTATTGCCATATAAAGCTGTGGAGGTGGCTTTTTAAAGGTATTTATACAGCCCCCCAAAAAACAAAAAAAACATCTACACTGTAAAATAGATTTTTCTTAGAATTAAAATTGCCTCGGTGGTTGACTTGTCGCTAATATTCTAAAAGGTGTATTTTTGTTGTAAAAAAGAGGGAACATATTGTACAGAAATATCCGCAGTGTTTGTGCCCACTGTGGGCAGGAACAGAGTCGCATCCAACATCGATAGCCTCATGGTCCAGATACAGAATGCTGCCACATGCACGATCACCTCCGACCCACACCGCCCACTTCACCCCTCTCCATCCCAATCCTATTAGTAGGCTGGGTCCAAAAGAAGCACGGGGAAATTAGGAATAAGAAATAAATGTTACGTGAGTTAGATGATTGTAAATATTAAAATCTGTATTTCTTGAAGGAAACAATTATCTTATATATATATATATATATATGAATGGGGCGTCCGTCGATAAAATTGACATTGAGATGTTATGGTGGGTTTATTGGTGGGCACATTTAAAATTACTGTTAGTGGGTTTAGACTTAATTTCTCATACTGCTAAAGAGCTGTGTTGATATGTGTGCTAGTTGATTGTACTTTTATAATTACCTCTTGTGTATTCTGGTGGAATCGGAAACCCCTTAGAGATTACAAAGGAAGAGATGGAAAGAACAGTGAGTGAGAAGCACATGGCTATGATATGTAAAATGTGAGTAAGAGAGGAGGAATATGAGGGCTGGTCTTTGCACGAGGAATGGAAGAAGAGCAACCAGACTTGTGTGCATAACGAAGGGATGAGCTGAAGGGGGAGTAGAGAGAGATGAGAGGCAAACAGAAATGCACCCAGACAGGAATGAGAGGTGTGTGTGTGTGTGTGTGTGTGTGTGTGTGTGTGTGTGTGTGTGTATGTGTGTTTGTGGATCCAAGGGGGGATGGAGAGCAAGCCCGAGAAAGAGAGGGAGGGCTAGAGAGAGCACCGGAGGCAGTAGGCGAGAGAGAGAGAGAGAGAGAGAGAGAGAGAGACTACTATTCTGATTTCACTACTCTACTAGTTCCCATCCCCCTCACATTTTACTCTCCTCTCCAGTCTCCAATCTCCTCAATGGAAGCCAGACATGCTCTACCATTGTGTGCCTACTGCCTACCCCAGTCCCAATCTGCACCATGTTTAACTAGGGCAGTTGTACCCTCCATTTTGAGAAATCTAGGTTATTTTGGGACAGTGTTGTGAAATAATTTAATATAGGCAAAAGAAGAGTAGTTCTGTGGATTTTACTGAAGTCTCCCTCTTAGAAACAACTAATAGCATGCTAGTTTTGTTTCTCTGTAAGCTAAATTGACTGTGGTAATAACTCTTATCATTTATTGCCTCACCAACAGCAATGCAGTCTCAGGGCAGCACTTCAACTCAGCCCTCCTTCGACTCTCTTAGCTCCAGCGATAGCCTGTTGTTCAGTGACTCCGAACAGGCTGAGGACGACACGGATGTCTTCCTAACGGACAGCTCTTCCTCTGTCATCATCAGAGGCATGGGCAGGGCTGCGGCCTCCGGAGACAGAGGATTCGAGAGTCCCGGGTCCCAGTGGACATGTGACAGCTTCACTGATAAAGAAGAAGAGGAGGAGTCCTACAGGTCAAAGAGCAGCAGAAAAGCAGCCCTCATCAGCTTAGATGAGATGGATCCAACAAGCCATGCCCCAAAATCAGAGGGAGACCTGCTGTTTGCTCAAAAGGTAAGTACGGCCCAGGAAAAGAGTGTCGATAAGAGGGATGACAAAGCAATGTGTGTGTAATGGAATGCCCAACAGATTCAGACAGGAAGGCCTAACCCAACCTTGGTCATAATTTATCTTCTCTTCCTCTTTCTCTGTCAGTGTGCTGAGCTACAGGGTTTTGTGACGCCAATGCTGGAGCTGCTGAATGGACTGAAGAGGGGCCGATTCGATCGTGGTAAGCATCCTTACCTCACTGCTTTCAGTCAAGCATGTGTGCATACTGGCAGCTGAAGTTTTCAATGCTGAACACAGCTTTATATGGTCCAACTGGCATCAGTCCATGGCAAGAGTTTTTCTTTGTGCTGCAGTCTGTATTGGTGAAGTCCAAAGTAGTGTGTGTGTGTGTGTGTGTGTGAAGCGTCACTCCTGAGACTGACTCATCAGCTCATTAGAGTTAACCGATTACCCAAAGAGAAAGTGGTGTGTTCTCATGTGTCTGTCAAAAAGATGCTTTTTCACTGGCTATGGAGTATTGGGGTGTATATGCTGACTAGGCTGTTATGTTTTTGATTGATAGGTCTGAGTAGTTTCCAGCAGAGCGTCGCTATGGATCGAATTCAGAGGATCGTGGGGGTTTTACAGAGGCCTAACAGTGGGTAAGATGTCATCCAAATCATACCACCATCCACCTTTAGTGTTAATGTTTTTCTCATGCTCATGTTACTTCTGTGCCACTTGACATTACATTAATTTTGTATTAGTATACAAATAAATATGAAATTCACAGTAATAGCAAGAAGTGTTCAGTGAGATAGTCTTCCATTCAGGCCCAACCTCTGATCCATGAACAGTACTGACCGTAGGTATAGCAACAACATTCATTGACAGTGCAAACTCAAGAGAAAATGCATCTAGATCTATTTGCAGGACCATAAATGTTTCCGGTGCAATAACGGTGGACAAAATAGCCATATGTTTCTCTCTGTGAATTAAATGTAATATTTCAACTTCTGTCTGTTTTTGTAGGGAGAAGTACCTGAACACTTTGCTCCAGGTGGAGGGGATGCTGAAGCTTTGGTTTCCACACATCTCCGCTCAGTCCGTCTCTGCAGCTTCCAGCGTTGCTGCATCCCCTGCTCATTCTCTCCAGGACACTTCAAGTTGCACCCCACCGCACAAGCACAGGGACCAGTTACATATTCCTGTCAAGGTGAGAATACATATGTTTAACCTGTGTGTGTGTGGCAGAGCATGATAGAACAAATTGAAAACAACCCTTCTTCCCAAAAGCAAGTCAAAATGACTGTTGTAATTAATTGAAAATCATTCTTTCGCTCATTTTCCAGAAGCGCAGACTTAGCTGGACAGGAACAGACTCTCCCACACCTTCCCCTGTGTTTCCCAAGTGCCCTCGCATCAACACAGAGGAAAAGAGGGTAAAGCAAGATTGTGACGAAAGGGATTGCCCTTCTCTTCCGTTAGTGGGATCTGATGCAAACCGAAACTCACCAAATAAAGCTGGTAATATCCAGATAAATGAGGACGTCAAGGGAAAGGATAGTGAGGAACTGATAAAGCTGTCAAAATACAAAGCAGGTCAGCGAGCTGAGCCCAGCCTGACGTGGGTTCACGTCGCACCCATCCTGTCCCCAGGAAAAGCCTGTCGTTCACACGAGGGCACCGTAAAGACGGGTAATCCTGAAAATCAACCCAACTCTCCCATCCCCCCTCCTGGAAGGCAGGATAGTCCAGCCACACAAGACAGTTCTATATCTTCTACCACACCCTATAAGCAACCTAAAACTCTGAAGAAGCCGAACTGGTGCCAAAGTCAGCTTATTCCTGAACAACAGAGTGGAGGTGAGACCGTTGAGGCGTGTCAGGATCAAAATCAATCTCATGCCACACTCCAGCCTTTGCCCAGGGTGTGCCCCACCCCCTTAGAGACCTGATGCACTGAACCAGCAACGAGACGGCAGCCTCGCTCCATTACATCACCGGACTGAGTGCTGCTGCGAGAGGAAGAAGGCTGAAGGCCTGTGATCGTAGATGCATTAAAGACAGGAAGGGGAGGAACGTATTGGAGTTGAATCATACACTACCCCCTCACCAGGACCACAATTACAAGAACTATTCCAAACAACAAGATCAAAGAGTTGATGTTCACAATTATGTAATAATCTAAACATTTGCACAAAAGCAGTTGTGGTTGAGGGGATAGGAAAGAACACCAACTGTTAAAGTCGGGGGCTATTTACAGCTTACTGAGTAATGATCAAAAGGAGAGTTTTCCTTCAGCACGAAAGCAATCAATATATTTATAGAAAACTGTTTGGGCAGACCTGTAACTTGAAGCACTCGCTCCATTTGAAATTAGAAAAGCTGATGTAAAGACCCCTTAATATAGGATGAAATGAAAGCTTCCAAGGTTTATGGCAATGAGTCTGGTAGTCAGTGATGTCCAATGTACAGACAGCATTAAACTGTCATAACTTAAGAGGCATTGGAGACTGAGGAAGAAGTGATGTCATCAAATCACAAGTGTAATTCAAGAACTGCTAGGGAACTTGTCTGGCTTCTCAGCATCTAAGATATTTGTGTCAGATCCTGAACTGCAAACAGACAAGGTTATGAAGATCCAAGGAGGACCAGCTGGAGGATAAACAAGGACCACTACAAGACCTACGACTCTTCATTCTCAGTTAATTTATTCATGTGTTGATCACACACTGCATTTATTTATTTGTATTTATTTATTGGGCAGCTGAATACCGCCTGCTGTGTGCTTGCATAGTTTGGCCTGCAATTTGTTTGTGGCGATTGAGAAGATGGTGTTGACAGTTTGCTTGTGGCTTTTATTGCTATCATGAGGGGAAAAATAATGGAAGTGAAATCTGATGATTGGACTACTGTGCCTTTTACCAAATAGGATGTGACCAGAAAAGCATTTGGCGCTCTCAGTGCATTGATACTGCATTTTGATTGTTGCTTTTATTTTTAAAAAAAATCAGTCACTAAAGCCTACATGTAGTCATTTTCAAAAGTTACACCCAAAAGAATCTTCAAGCATCTGCTTATGGCTCCAAAAGTACCAGCTCTAGTATTTTAACATCTGCAGTTTATCCAATTTGCTTACAACTCCCATGTTTTACACAGAAAAACATTGGCTAACGTTTGTCATGTACAATTGATTGATAGATGTAGGCTCTTTTTTATTATTATTATTTGGGTTGTGATCAGCAGAGGAACAAAATGAACTGCACTTAAAGCTGGTGCCTCTAAAAACTTTAAAAAATCAGAAAATATAAATGGGAGGAAATCTTTATTTTCACCAGCCTCTACTGCTGCTATTGTTCCTATTACAGTTCTGATTTAAATGTCTAATGGGAAGCCCCTTTATTTGAAAATCTGCTCACAATATTCCCCTAAATGTAAGAGGGGATTTTATAGATGTCATTGGATTTGTCTGTATTGCGAAAGTATTGTAAATATTAAGACAAATATTTTTTACATTTGTGTGAGTGGTTCACTATTTACATATATGGATTGGGGGGAGGGGGTGTCCATGTGCCAGACTTGCCCCCTAAAAAGCACCACACGTGAACACTGAGCCAATGGCAGCCTCCATGTTTATGTTTATGTTGGAGGAAGGAGTGCACAAACCCTCAGTAGCAGATTTAGAATCAGGTAGTCTCACAAAACCTGTCTTCAACGATGATGGTACGATGTGCCAGAGCCTGATCAGAGGCTGGGGCTATCCTCCGCCCGACTCCTGTTTTTATACAGATGTGGTATGACAGAGAAACCAATTGCACTTATTTTTCATTGTTTTTGTCCTTTTTTCATGTGTTTTCTACTGCAGAGACCAGAGATGATTGGTCAGAAATAAAGATTTATTGTTTTTTTAGCTGCTTTTCTCAAATTGTAAAAACTGACTGTAGCCCCCCCCCCTCCACTTCCCCTCCCCCACTCTGCTGCATTTGTCTGTCCTGACCCTCTCTCCTTCATCTCCCTCAATCCTGTTAGTATCCTTTCTCTCCACTGAACTAACTGAACTATGTCGCGCTCTCTGTCCCCCAAACTTGACATATTTCTCTGGCTGCATTTTCAATAACAATGAAAATGGGAAAAAAATCTTTTAATAAATGACACATTTTTGAAAACTGAATATTGTGATTTATTGTGATACTGGATTTTTAATTAAACACACACACACACACACATGTATGCGACAAAGTAAGATATAAAACAGGAAGCACCCATTGTACAGAATTTAGATTTTGTGCATGTTGTGAGTAGGGGGTGATGACGGAAAGGACAGGGTAGGGTAGTGAAAAGGAGGGGCAGCAGGGTGTGAGACTACAGCCTTGGTAATCTGACTGGCAGTGGTGGGGGGTCTGGCTGATCCTTCAACCAGCTGCTTCTACAGAGCACAAATATGACTGGAGGTCTGTTTTGATGTGGGTAAGTTGTTTATCTTGTGAGTGCCCAGTACTTGCTTTACAAAGTAGAAAAGATCGAATGTAATCTTGGTAACATAAAGCACTCAAACCAATTGTACAGTATTTAATGTCCCACTAAAAAAACTGGCCGGGTTGTTCTGACGAGCCAGTGATTTAATCACAAAATATGAGGAGAGTTCTTCCTTTACCTGCAACATTTTCAGGACAGATGTCAAACTGCTGAGCACATAGGTGTCCATTCATCGTATTATGTGATATTAATTATTTTGATGTCTACATCATAATGTAGACTTGATGGAAGCATTAGTCTGGTTAAAATACACAAATAGTGTTAAATTTTGTTGTAAATCCGGATAGGGAAGGATGAAGATTTTTTTCCCTTTACATAATGAGAAAGGGTGTTCTTTAACAGTCTAAGGGAGTCGCACATGGATCCTGGAAATTTTTTTAAATCAGACACATTTAGAGAGTTGGTATCTTTTTGTTCACAATATGTGCAGATTCAAACAAAAAATTCCAGATCAACCAGATTAAAACTGCTGGCTATTGAAAATCCATTACTCTTAAGAATAGACTTGAATTAAAAGAGACTGTCTTAACTAAGTCAAGGGATGAGCTCTGCTATTTTAAAAATGAAAAATACAATTAAATATTCCCTGGCTATAATTTCACTGATGTGAACTGTATCCTGATGAAATTATGAATGTGAATTAATTAACTAAGAATGAATAATATTAATTACATTAGCAAATAGGTTATTAAAAATAATCAATAAATTCCTCTCAATTCAGTTAAACATATATGGTAAACATTCACTATTTCCCCAACACTCCATCCGTATGGATACCGCATGCATGTGGCCACGAGTGGTGAATTTTAGGAGGGTGTGGTCTGAGTTGTTCCTGCTTAGATGGGATGAAATCACCCATGCTGCAAGTAAACACACACACACACACACTCACACACACACTCCAACCATAAACACAGTAGTAGACATGTGCGCCACTCCCCGCTGCACGCTCTGACACACTGACTGGCTGATTTTGTGATGGGCCTGTCTCTGACACACTGACTGCTCTACGTTTTCAACAGAGACCGCCCTCCCCTCTGCCTCCCTCCCTCTCGGCCCCCCCTTGTATCTATGCAGTTTTTAGCAAAGAAACCCTTGCCCTCCATCTCCACCACCACTCCTCCTTCCTCCTTTAGAGAAAAGAAACGAGGGGTAGGAAGAAAAGGACGAGAAGAAGATGTGTGTACAGCACAGGGAGGAGACCTTACTTTGGGGGAGAACATTGGTTGTTTTTCTGACTTGTTTCAGGAATGATGATCTTTTATAAGCTCCACACATTTCTTCTCAACTTATCTAAATTTTTTTTGCAAAAAAGTTTCATATATTAACATTATAGCTAGTTTGTGTATTTGTAACAGTCTTTCATTGTTATTGCATCATGAATGTGCTTAGTTGTTTCCAAGTCTATCCATCAGGCGTGTGTTGGATTATTGGAGCATGCGTTTGGATAAAAACACCACAGTTCCTCCCCTCTTATCAGGTTGTACAAGTTATTGAGGGGTGTCTGTCCGCTTCAGCTACATGTAGTGAAGGGAATGGTACAATGAGTTGCTTATCCAATCATGCAGCCAACCTCCCTCCCCCCATAATTCTGCATTTCCTGGAGCTCACGTGAGGTGAAGTCACGCTGTGACTTTACAACTAAACACACAAATATGTGATAGGAGCACGCAGCTCTTACTCAGCTCAAGTCCTTTGGGGATTTGTGCCAACCAGTCCCAAAAGCGTCTGGATGCTCATTAAAATTGCACAGCAGTCAAGCCTGCGATGGAAATCTGATCTACGTCATATCTGCCTTGGAACTCACAAGGATGAACCTTGGTGTATCGGGTTGAAAACGTGGTCCTGTCTGCTATTTCGAATCCTCATCAGTGTGATGTCACTAACAGGGGACATAGTTAAAAGAAAGACATATACAGACTATTTTCAAGGGCGCACGTGTATCTCATGCTACTGTGTGTGATATTTGGGGCACGATTGAGCTAAGGGCATAAAACATTCTCATCAGTTTCTTTGGCCTGACTGTGTTCTCTCGTGGCTGCTCACGATTAGACCTTCTCACACGACCGCTCAATTATTCAGGTACAGTGAGTAAAAGGGAATCACCTTGTTAAACACACTGGGAACAGGAATGAAAAAGGTGTATATACAAGTTAAGAAAGGTGGAAAAAACAGTGGACCATGAATGAGAAAAAGCAGTGAATGACTACAGATTTAGTAGAAGCACGTGCACCCTGATACCGATACACACACTAAGGTCTTCACGGCCCATGTGTGGAGCGAAGACAGAGGCATCCCTTGAGATTTGATCTTCCATGATGATTTACAGCCCCTGTCAGATACAATGAAATAAAACTGGGTCAGCATGATGAAATATATCATAACCACACACTCTATAAAGAAAAAAAATGTGAGACAACATAGGAAATATCCTAATGTCATAAATTATGCACTTATGTAATATTAATAGCATAGCAATAATGCACATGAATACACTCAGCTGGCATCACATGGAAATTTAGTATGTAGAGGATGTTGGGATAAATGATTCAGTAAATGAAAGGGAAAAACTTGTGAGAGACTCAGCAGTTGGTGCTTTACTGATTTCTGGCGTGGATTAATTGCAGACTAAATGTCTGGCATTCCTTGACTATAATACATTAATTCACATAGATTTTACTGCATGATCTATAATGCCATTTTTACATTTGTTTTAACCACTTAGACTAGTGGCAGTCACTGTCTGTGAGATAGAGTATGATTGTATGATGTGGTTCGTTTGTCTGATTTGGTTATCTATGTCTACTTGTACAGAAACATCTGTAATATTTCACGTTATATGGTGGGGTGTTATTGCATGATACAGGTGCCTAGAAGGTGGGGGCAGACACCACATGAGGTGCAAAAGAGGAATTCAGCCTGATCACAGGTTGTGGCAGTCGTGGTAGCTGGAAGGATGAAGGTGAGTGCATTCTTTACCCGCCCACTAATCATTTGATTACAGATTATAGCATATCTCACATATATTTAACCAGGTTATTTCAGACAGACTGTTAGTATACATTCAAGGAATTTAAATCAGAGAAATGGTTTTCATTATTTTGAAATTATGTTTTCATATATGTACAGTAGTGCAACTTTTCTGTAATTTCTCATCAGTTGAGGTTGGGTCACAATTTTTTTCATGAGTAGTCTTGAGACTGAAAACACATGCTTTAAAAAAAAACCTCGTACATTTTTATAGCTAACAAACCAATGCTTTCTAATGATTACAAAATCACAAGAGGGGACACTAGAGCCTGGGGAAGAGGAATCTCTCTCTGTGTGTGTCACTTTCACTCTCTCTCTCTTTCTATTACTGTCTCTTGCTCTCTCCCTGACTCTCTTTTTTTATTTATATTTATCAATTTATTTGTTTTAAAGATTATTCAGTATTCTAAACTTCAACTTCATCTTCACTATGAGGCCCTATCACAAAATATTAACCTCAGTTACAGTTGCGGTATTTTGATATTACACATGCCAGGAAGGCCACAGAGCGAATAGGATCCAAATTTTTGTTTTGATGCACCAAATGGTTTATGGCGGTGGAAAAAGCTCACATTTCAATTATGATAAAAATCCCCTATTTTTTCCCGTGCTAAATTTATCCAAGGTTTAAGCACAGTGTCATAAATTGCGTGGAGTGTTAAATCTACTAAGGTATTGTGATTTACAACTTTTGGTTGTATAAAGTAAAACTTATGTATCAACTTTGTCGTTTTTTTTTTGTTTGTTTTTTATCTTTAAGCTACCACATATCCTTAAAATTATAAACAATGTAATAACTCATATATTCACCTAAACAAGAAGTGGTGTCCATTTAAACTTGGATGAAAACAATGAGTAAGTGACACCCAGGCTCTGTAAATAAAATATATAAATATAATGTGGAGGATAAATCATCCTTGACTGTATGAGGGGGAAAATCCTGCTCCGCTGCTCAGAAGCTGTTCGGTTCAGCTGTGATGTTGTTAACTGTAATGAATGGCTAACATCTTGATGATAGCCGTAACTCTTCAGAAATAACAAGCTGCCAAACTATAATATGATGTATACATATGTGATTTATCCTGACAGAGGATGGTGAGAAACAAACAGCATATCACAGTAAGCGACAGCGTGGACATAGATAGCTGTGTTTGTTTGGTATTTGTATGGTATTTCCATATAAAATACTCCAAAAAGCAAAAAAAAAAAAAGCACTGAATACCATCGTCTTTTACAAATTATTATTTTCTGTTTGATCTAAATTGAGTAAAACAAACACGTAAACAAACAAATTCATAAATTAACAAAACATATTATCAAAGATAAAAATTTAATTACAAATACTGTGTAAGTAATCCTTACCTGTCATTTGATTAGATGGAAACGTCTAAGGGTGGAAACAACGTTCATTTCTCCAAACTAACTGCACGGAAATTGTCACGAAGAAGATTAATTTCCGCTTCCGGGTCACGCATTGGAAACGTCGTGTGAACGGCTCGATCAAATAGAAAGTTTTGGAGAAAACCCTACAGTTTGTATTTTTCTAGGTCCAAACTTCATTTTTTTTATTTATAGTAAGTAAAATATCTTAATTGTGATCACAACATGTTCATAGAGCTTATTTGTTTGATTAAGCGGGTATTCGTTGATGTTAGCAGCTCGTAGGTAGCATTGTGCTAACGAACTAGCAGTCATTGAATTTTGCTAGATGCTATCGATTTAAACCTACAACAAAAAATGAAAGGGGTTTGTTGTTCTTTAATAGTTTCATGTCGGAGTCAACAGATTCACTAATAAGTTCCGACGTTTCTGATCTGAAATTCAGAAAGTAGGAGCCGACGTGTTATACTGACATTGAAGTACATAATCCTTTGTGGGATCAGGTGTAGGTATGTGTTTGATATGTGGGTGACAGGTTCATCAGAGTAACGTAAGTGAAGATGCTAACGATGTTAATTTGTTTGACCTGCAGTATTGGAGAATGTCTCTCCCTAAACGGGAGGTGGAGGAGTTGAGGCCATGGGTGGAGCGAACCGTAAAGAAAGAACTGGGTTTCTCGGAACCCACAGTGGTCACTGCAGCTTTGCACTGCGTTGGAAAAGGACTAGACAAAAGGAGGACCATCGGTAACTACAGTGCCACTTACAAAATACTTTGCACCTACATAGATGACAGCTTTTAAAGGATTTTATTACATCCCGCTTCAAAGCGGTGATGTATTGCGATTGTCAGTGTTCATATGTTCGTTTTTCCACCAAATATCTTCACAACCTATGCACTAGCTCCATGGTTTTACTCACACTATACACTAGTCTATGCACTACCCAGGTACTACTTTCAGGGTTGCAGGATGTGGCAGTTTCTGACTGCCTTGGTTCTAGTTTGTGATGTAAACATTTCTATTTAGCAATACATCTGATCCTTAACTTACATTGACAATATAACTTGGAAAATGACAAATTATTGCACAAACATTGGATGTTTTTTTGCTCAACAAAAGTTAACTACAGTAAATGATACTTAAATTAGATCAGGGATGTAGTAGTAAAGCTCAAATCATTACATGTGGCTGAAAAAGTCTATGGCCACCATTATTTTTGTTGGCAGCAATATTTACACTAGACAGGGTGGTGAATGTATATGTCAAACGACCCCAATGTAAATTTACTAATTTACAGCAAATTACAGAAAATATATTTCTGTAACTGTATGTCAGGCTTGTTCAATAGATGTTAGATACATTTACATCAGCCCTATGACTATAAATAATCTGTGATATAAATAACCTTGTCAGAAAAGAAGAAATTGCAGTGTTCCATGTTTTTTGCTTTTCCAGAGGATATCCAAGGTGTCGTTGTAAACTTGAAAGAATGGACATTAACCTTTAATATAAAATTGAATAAATAAGCCCACCGTATAACTCTTGCTGTTTATTGACAAGTGCTCTCTTATGGACATTGTTGTAATAGTAGTATTTTTGTGTCTGTGTTCGTATGCACACGCACATGTGTGTCTATGTGAGAGAGAGAGAGAGAGAGAGAGGAGAACAAGCCAAGAAAACAATGGGAAGTAATGCACCTTGGCAATGAGCTACTAATCAGTTCTCCTGGGACTGCTCATTAACTATGTTCTTTTGCTCTTTCCACTTGCATTTGAGTGTCTATTAATTTGTTTTGTATGAAGTCAAACTGATGTCTGATATAAGCTTTCTGAACTAGAGCAGCAAAAATGCTAAGGAATATTAGCTATGTTGGCCTGTAGTGACGGTACACCCAGGGTGCAGCGGCTCTGGAACAACTCTCTATCTGACCTTCCTATTTTGTTGTACCATCGGTATAATGACAAGTAAAGACCTTCAATCCCTTAATTTTGACAACAGTCAAAGGAGCACCCTGATATTTGAAAATGATGTAATACCATTCTATTTCAGACCAGCTGCGTCCCTTCCTCGATGACTCTGCTGGAGGTTTTGTAGAGCGTCTTTTTGAAGCTCTGGAGGAAAGTCGCAATTCCCGTGGCAACAAAGGAGCAGGAGAAAAGAATCGCAAGAGAGACCTTAAAGTAAGCATACCCATTTACAGACTTTACATTGACAGTGCAAATGTAAATACAGTATTTAAACATTGAATCATATTTGACTGGATGCTGCCATGAGTGATGTTGGTGTTCCCCTTCTGTTGATGTAAGGATGTGTTTGGTGATGAGTCTGAAAGTGGTGTAGTAAGAGAAGCTCCAGAACCAACAGACGTGATAACTCCCAAGCGTAAGCGCGTTCCTCGCTTTGAGGAAGTGGAGGAGCCTGAAGTCATACCTGGACCTCCAACAGAGAGCCCTGGTATGCTCACAAAAATGCAGGTATGAAATTATGTTCTGATTGTCAATTAATGCGGTGTAATTGTTTTGATTTTTTTTCTATGTTTGACAAACCCGTTTTCTGAATTGTTAGATCAAACAAATGATGGAAGCAGCCACAAAACAGATAGAAGAGAGGAAGAAACATCTGACCTTTGCCTCTTCAGTACCATCAGCACCAGTAATAAAAACATGTTTTTCCCACAGATGTCAATACGTATCATACAGGAAACATGTATCGTAATGCCAGGAATCACAGTCAATATAACACCATTTTATTTCTCCCTGACTAGAGGTTGTCCCTTCCCACACCACAGTCACATATGGACATCCCCCAACTGTCACGGCTACTTGGTTCTTCTGCTGCTGCAGCTGCAGGTGGTGCATCATCTATTGGCCCCTCCCAGGCTGCCAGCTTTATGAATGATGCTATCGAAAAGGCCCGCAAGGCTGCTGAGGTACAGGCTCGCATCCAGTCCCAGCTAGCCATGAAACCTGGTATCCTCGGGGCATTAGGGAACACTGGTCCGAACAACTTAGTGGCCCTTGCAAATCTACATGCTATGGGAATTGCTCCACCGTGAGTAATGTCACAGTAGTCTGGATTCAAAATTCTAAAAAGCTTTTCTTTTCTGAGGTAGTGTGTGAGTACACAGCTTACTCTGTGTGTCCCGTCTGTAGGAAAGTAGAGGTCAAGGAGGTGAACAAGCCAACACCCCTTATTCTGGATGACAAGGGGAGAACTGTAGATGCCAGTGGCAAAGAAGTCGAACTTACACACCGCATGCCCACACTGAAAGGTATGTAGACAAAACAATACGCGTAGAAATGCTGTCATTTAATTTCTTTATTTGGTAATTTTCTTTTCTCTCCATAGCAAATATTCGTGCGGTGAAGAGGGAGCAGTTCCGTCAGCAGCTGAAAGAGAAGCCTGGGGAGGAATTAGAGTCCACATCCTACTTCGATCAGCGTGTTTTTATCACTCCAGCTCAACGTTCTCGCAGGGCCTTTAAGTTCCATGATCAGGGACGCTATGAGAAGATTGCTCAGAGAATTAGAACCAAGGTTAGCACCAACATCTGTTTTTTAATTGACGAAAACAAGCAATTACTAAGTAGTGAGAAATGGACTTTTTCTGTGATGTTTAATTATTTGGTGAATTATCAAACAAGCATGTGCATACATGGTATCCATGTACAAAATGGTATCCACAAGTACTGATGACTTGCTCATTACTGCAGTTAACTAAACATGGGACTGAGGCAGGAACGGAAGTTTACATTTCTGATCCTGTCCTCTTTTACGTAAAGCTCAAAGTATGTCGGTCATAATAGTGTGTTTGTGAATAATGAAAGTTTAAAATGAGTCATCTTTTTTCTGGTTCAGAGAACCACACCAGCATGGACATTTTCTGCACTCCACTGATTCCTGCACACGACATTGCCTTAAAATTATGTCGAGCAGTGCACATTTTTCATTTGAATCTGATCATTTTTATAGTGGTATGAATTTATCTACTTAAAGCTTCAAAATGAAATGCTGTTAAAGACTTCTATAGTTATTATTTGATTGCACCTTCTCTAAGATGGAAAATGTTATTGTTACTATTGTTTCTGATCTCACCACCATTGCTAATGATATAGTAACTTGATGAAACCTTCGGCCAAAATGTTGAAGTCAAGTTCAGTTGTTATGTGACGTGACTTTCAGTTTGTTCATTCTGAGTCAGAAAAGTGGCACATCGACCTGCCGCTGTACACAGATATTTCTACACAGTTTTACACTGATGGCATTTCATTTTTAAAAATCAATGTGCACGCATAGCCTCAATCCATACTGTTTATGGTACAAGTAAATAGTCTGATAGTTGTGGAATTTATGATATCCATTATTAATTAAAGGATATTGTAGGATTTTAGTTTCCTGATTTCTCTTAATGTGTGTGTCACTGGTACATTGTACTAACATATCATCCGAGCCTAATTGGATCATAAATAACAGAACTTGTCTTTCTTCTGTCCTGTGTTGTTCTCATCTCCATCAGGCCCAGTTAGAAAGGTTGCAAAATGAGATTGCCCAGGCAGCAAAGAAGACCGGAATCCAGGCATCCACCAAGCTTGCTCTAATTGCTCCAAAGAAAGAAATTGGAGAAGGAGAGATACCCAATATTGAGTGGTGGGACTCTTTCATCCTGCCCTCCCACATGGAGATGTAAGAAACTACAGCTAATTTACAGTTGGAATTTATAGTGTGACGTAATTGCTAAAGCACCTCAGATAACATAGTTTTGATAAGCACAGCATTTATGCATCCCACAGTGGGAGGAAATTGTCATTTGAATGCTGGTAACCATGTTTTCCCTTTTCATTTACAAAGAACACCCGACACAAACATTGATGAGGTGGAACTCTTTGGTGTGACCAGCCTGGTAGAACATCCTGCCCAGATTAGCCCTCCAGGTAAGTGAGGAGAAGGGGAAACAGTGATGTAATGTTAAAGCTACAGTACTTACAGTTAGTATGGTGAACACTAATGAAACCAACGGACAGTAAAACATTTTTTTTAAAATCATAGCGACCATTATGTGTTCCGAGTTATTTAAAGATTGTACAGCAGGCAACTATACTTAATTTGAAATTGAACTATTTTACTCTTTCATTCACATTTACATTTTTCTGAATTGAGTATTTCCAGTTTAAAATGAAATTAAATATTGTATTGCATGTTTAGATTTTTCATTTAATGGCTGTGCTTTCAAATTGTCCAACATTTTAGCTGAATACTTGAATTCGATGTAAATCTTAGAATAGATAGATATTTACTGAACAACGTTAAAGTTGTTTAATGAAGTTGTTCATTTGTTCGTCAAGGACATAAACATCCGTTACAGTTTTTTGTGGTCTGTGTGGAAATACTTCCTAATTGTTTTAGTGAGAGTAGTGCTGTCATAGGCACGCACTCTGAGGACCTCGCTACCCTGTTAACAATACACACCCTATAAGCTGTCTGAATGGTTTACATTTCATCTCTACTCTTCCCCCTCAGTGGACACAGATAAGCCTGTGACACTGGGTGTATACCTGACAAAGAAGGAACAGAAGAAACTGAGGAGACAGACACGAAGGGAAGGGCAAAAAGAAGTTCAGGAGAAGGTTCGTCTGGGACTTATGCCTCCACCAGAACCCAAAGGTACCCATACACACAATTGTTAAGGAAGCTACTACTAAAAAGGTCCAACAGAACATAAGTGATATTTGCTATAATATTTTTCAGTACGCATCTCCAACCTGATGAGAGTACTGGGGACGGAGGCTGTTCAGGACCCCACAAAGGTGGAGGCTCATGTTAGAGCACAGATGGCCAAGAGACAGAAGTTAGTAACGCAATTATCCTCTGCATTTACAGTATATTTTCATTCTGGATTTATATGTTTTTAATCACTAGAAGTTTTTTTTCAGTGTTTTTTCTAATCGTTTCCCTTCTTTTAAGGGCTCATGAGGAGGCAAATGCTGCTCGAAAGCTCACAGCGGGGCAGAGGAAAGAGAAAAAGGTCAAGAAGTTAAGAGAAGACCTCACTAATGGTGTCCACATTGCTGTGTACAGGTGTGATTAAATGAAGAGAACAGATACTATCGATATAGTGCATCGTGTGTTCAATACAGAAATGTCTTATTTAGTTAACTAGCTTTTCCTGTTTAGGATCCGTAACCTACAAAATCCTGCAAAGAAGTTTAAAGTGGAAGCCAATGCCAGCCAGCTGTACCTAACGGGAACAGTAGTTCTGCACAGAGATGTCAATCTGGTGGTTGTGGAGGGTGGTAAGAGACTACACAGACTATTGATATCTTTAAATCTGCTAATGTCCGCACTAGAAGAATCAGTCTCTTTAACATAATACTGTTACTCTTCATGACAGCTGGAATAAACATGCTTTGTGTGTTGGGGTATGACTTTATGTTGGTAGCACTCATGAACTGATCTTCATTCAGTAAAGTACCCAATTATATTTTCATAATCAGCTGCATTCACAAGTTTATGTTGTGGAATTAATAGATGGCTTTTACTGGTAATTTTCATCCATGACTTTTCTTTTGGCTGATTTTAATTTATTTGTAAGTATCACAAATCTGGTTTTCTAAAGTAAAAATGTACTTATCTGACATTCAAAGTACTGAAAGGCAAAAGTACCAGTACTACAATACTACAAAGGAGGTTTCTGTACGTATATGGTTTCACAAGCGAAAAGGATGCTGATGGAGCTCTAAACCTGCTAGACGAAAAATAATTTTCCTTTTTGCTTTGTCATTGAGACACCCAGGTTGTGTTTTTAACCCATCTTGCCTAATGTACAATGCTAAGCTTGTCTTGAATTTATTATCTTGTGTCTAATAATCTGTTCTTTTATATAAGGAGTGTTAAGGACAGCAAAAGTTAATTACTGTAAAGAACAATGTACTGGATAATCAAAGTGATGGTTGAAATGTTGATTTATCCCCTATTTTAGGTCCTAAATCACAGAAAAAGTTCAAGAGGCTGATGTTACACAGAGTCAAATGGGTAGAACACAACAGTAAAAGAGATGGTAAGAGTTTCTTCACCTTTGAGGTTGATTTTCTGTGTACTAATTTTAGTATACTGAAACCACTTTTAATATTTGATTCAGATCCAGATGGTGACGATGATACGAAAAGGAACAACAAGTGTTGGCTGATTTGGGAGGTGAGTCTTCACGCCTTCCATTTATTCCAGGCTCACATTGCTAAACTCAGTTTAATTTTGTTTCTGATATCATCCATGTGAAATGTTTCCTATTGCTTCTCTAGGGCACAGCTAAAGAGCGTAGTTTTGGGGAAATCAAGTTTAAGCAGTGCCCTACTGAAAGCATGGCCCGAGAACACTTCAAGAAACACGGCACAGAACATTACTGGGATCTCGCTCTCAGCATGAGTGTACTGGAAACCTCAGATGACTGAAACCTGCTAGAGAGCGTGTCATTCCAGGCTTGCTGCCAGCCCAGGGACTCGCAGTCAAACTGGCTGCCTTCACTTGCGGACAGACTTCATCATAGAGGAGGACGAACAATAAACCTGTATGTTCGAATGTGAGAGAGGGCGAATGTGTGTCAATATCAGTGTTCCGTTCATTTCTTTGGTGGTAGGACATTCTGTCAGATATTGTGTTATCTGTTATTGAATACAATGTGGCAGATCGCACCCTGATGTAAATCACTTGCCCATTACTTTAGTTGAGGCAGAGAAATGATGACTTTTTTAAATCCCCATGTACACTGATAATGATTCCTGTTTGATCTATTAATAAAGTCCCCCATCCATCAATGACTGCACTACTTTTTGCAAGTAAACTCCAATAAACCTTTACTGACTCCTGGGTTATGTTATCACAGTGTTATTACATTTAGATATATATTCAATCTTGACTTGTATGGCAAAATTTGACATTCCAAAATCCATTTGATACAGAGTCGTACCTATAGCCCAGCTATGCTTTCTTTATCCCTCAAACACTTTCCCGATGATATGAAATGTCCCCTATCATAAAACATCAAATGCAATAAGGGGTTTATTATTATATTACGCCTACTGGGATCTTGACGTGTAAATACAGTCACGTTTCATAAAGCAAGACACGGGGGCGTGTTCCTGCTCCATCGTTTTTAGGTTCGCATCCCGTCCGCCTACATCAGACGCGAGCGATCCACACACAGCAGGAAAAATGGCGGCCGGTCCCGAGGCTGCAAGCGGCCACGGAACCCGCAGCTCCAACAGCGCATTTGAGGCGTCTTTGGACCGGCGGTTTCAAGGAGTATCTAATACTATGGAGTCAATACAAGGACTTTCTACCTGGTGCATTGAAAATAAAAAACACCACAGCCTTATCGTTCGTTACTGGATGAAGTGGCTCAAGAAATGTGAGTAGCTCGCTACAGTGCACCGCCTGCTAGCTAGCCCATTAAAGTTAACTCTGTATTTACTAACTAACTATCATGATTACCTTGCAAGGATTTGAAATTTTATGTGATAGCTTTTCTTGAGGTGCAATGCATCACGAAACAGTTGGTTGTTTTCTAAAGTACATTTATTTTTATTTCCTAGCTGTTCCCGCTGCGCAACATGAGCAGCCAATACTACTAAAGCTAAGCTAATGGTTCGCTCGTGACGGTCTCATTGCTAACACTGTTTACGTCTGGGCCTCAGGGTCTGGATTGACCCCTTACACTTTTCTACCAAAATGCTCTGCATTTAAACTCCATCACTTCAGTTTATCCTGATAAAGCTTCTTGTGCACAGCCGTATGTATTTCG
Source organism: Antennarius striatus (assembly GCF_040054535.1). Lineage (NCBI taxonomy): Eukaryota > Metazoa > Chordata > Actinopteri > Lophiiformes > Antennariidae > Antennarius > Antennarius striatus. The sequence continues at coordinate 15,978,084 of NC_090784.1, forward strand.
ATTTGTATTTGTGATCATGCAAACGTAAAATCTGAGCATTAGCTTTGGATTCGAGTCCCCCTGTCAGAAATATCACAAGTGCTGCAAAACAACTTGACTAATCCGTGCAAACCAGTGTTGGAGGGCTAACTAGTGTTTACCGTCATTATCAATGCAAAATGTTTATTCATTCCCTCACATAACTATTCAGTCATCAATATTATTCTGCTAAATGATGGAAGTCATTTTGTAGGTATATTATTGACTTGTGAACCACCTGATTACGTTGTACTAGTCAAGTGCTTGTTGCTTCGTTATGTAAATAGTACAACCATGTACCCACCTCCCACACTGGAAAATCTGAAATACAGAAATGGCCAATTACAATAACCCACTATATAATAGTGTATTATTAATTATTATTGATTATTACGATTATTATTTTTGCAATTTCCTCCGGGATTAATAAAGTATCCTATCTATCTATCTATCTATCTATCTATCTATCTATCTATCTATCTATCTATCTATCTATCTATCTATCTATCTATCTATCTATCGTTATTATAACAACACTTATTGTATTTAATATCTAATTACGTGATCATTAACTTTGCATGTAGATTTTTTTGAAAAAAGTGGAGATAACTGATAAAATCATTGAATGGCTTTGCTTCTATATTTTAGACACTAATCTATTATTTAATTAGTTCTTGGCTTGTTTTGTTCACAAGTCATTGCGTTATATTGGTTTATTGGTTTCTAAATGTTGGACTGATGGGTGGCTTTCTTTATTTGCATGTTACTAGCTCTTCGTTGGTGTGTGAGCAGAATAAGAAGGCAGCAGAAAATTCCACACAGTTTCTTCTTAATGATGTTGGTGAATGCTATAATAAATGTGGATGTTGCCTCAACTTGATCAGGGTACATGAGGTTATGTGTTTGTTTTGGTAGAACACCAAATCGATTTGATTCTTGAACAAAATATCAGACATGTATTTGTTGATTGCTGACATTGTTATTGCCACAATACTGCCAGTTTTGGACTACACATGAAAGCTAAAATAATTGTCATAAATATTATTGATTTTTTAGAACCGGTTACTGCCATTCTTGAAGTTTGATACAATAGCAGTAACTCTATGCTTTCAGAAAGAAATTACTTCATAAGTTTATTATGGCAAAAATATTTGAATCTGAAAAGATGGATAAAATATCAGGAAATGAAATGTTAAGTGAAGTCTCATATTAAGATCATTAAATGTAAATGACCCTTTAATGTTAGTAAGGGTATAATTTTTTTATTTGCTCTTCACTGTTGTAGGTTATAATAGTTAGTATTGAAAATAATTTATTTAATTTCTTAATTAACATTAAGTACTAGCCGTTCGCATGAGGGCTGCACCGTACAGTTTGTTAGTCTTGTTATTGCAAAGTTACCATGTGTGATCACATTGTCACATCACATCACACATTGCCTGGGACACAAAGTTAAGGAAACAAATTAACACATCATGCCACAGTTTATTACCTGCAGGGCTTTAATTTTCTTTCCCAGTTGTACATGAAATGCCTACAGATTGTTATTTTTCATGATATAGATCAAACATGCTTTCAAAAGGGACAAAAGGGTAAACTACACAAATTTTGACACACACTTCCATTTACAGTATTTATTCAAAAAGGTGTATACCTTTCAAGTGTCTTGTCACCTGCTTTCCATCTGCTTGTCCATGGTTGATTGACATCTCAACTGAAAGTGATCATATAATTTATAAGAGTAAGAATATATGGGGGCATTTTGAAAGCTGAAGAAATAATTCATCAATGCAGTTGTCACTGGAGGACATTTTTCTAGTACAGCTTTTGGCCACTGAAATATTTAGATTCTTTAAAAAATGTATATTTGGATTTCCTTGCCTGTATTTGTATATATTTACATTTTAGTTGGTGATTTTTTTTTGTCTCAGGCTTGTCTCATTCAATTTCAGTATGTGGTTGTGTCTATCCATATCTACACATTTTGATGTCTGGCTTTACTTCAAGTTTGGACTTTTGACTGGTAATTAATAAAAGCATCTGAAAAGCCCCTGTTAATTGAAAACCTTTGCAGTGTTTGGGAAAAGGATCTAAATACACCCAGTATATCACTGAGCACAACTCCCCACATAGTGTTTATTTAATACAGTACTTGTTGAAGAACTTATTAGAAGTACACAAGGTCCAGACTGTAGTGTAAGTGTTTGGCCAAACAGCCTAGAGTGTTTATTACTTGAGATAATAAACAATATTCACTGAAACTTCAGAAATTTTTACTGGCTTAAATATTATTACCTTCAATGGAGTGCTGTTAAAACGTTGATTATAACTAATGCAATAACACAGTAATTAATACAGTAACCCTTTACATTAGTGGTTATAGATGAATGGATAAAATGCTGAACACAGTATAAATTATCCAGAATATTGTTTGCTCCTTTTCATATGTTACCATATGTTTGCAATAGTTTTGGTTTTCTGACCACAAAGCAACAAGATTTAACCTTTGACAAATATTTTTGGAGTGACTAATACATTTTGTGCTCGCTTTTAGTGTTGTGTGAAGGTTTAATAAAAGTTGAGATAAATAAAATTCAAGCTACAGATCCTGTCGTATTGAATAGTGTAAGGGAATTCAAATTAAAATATCTAGCCGGATATTTTTATCATGGGAATCATAGCTGTCTTTCTACAGTATGTGCATGGCTTGGTGTTGACTTTGCAAGTTCTGTAGTTGTTCAATGCCATCTGCATATCTGAGGGAGTATAGCTCATCATTCTTATGGTCAAAATTATCCCTTTTTTTTATTTTTAAAGTTATTTTAAAAGCTGCACCCTCACTTGTTTGAGCTCATGCTGTTAAACACAAAAAAAAAAAATTGGAACAATTTTAGCAAGTATGTCTGGCTATAAAGTAAAGGTAACAGAAACCATACTTTTTCTTTTCTCAAAAAACCAGCTACAGATGAGGGTAAGAACATGCCTGTGTCAGTCTGCAGAGCCTGAAGGCCTCATATCTTCCACTGCAAAGTGATGTTAACATGAGTATTTTAAATTTATTCATCTTGAGCTTGTTGCATATTGAAATTCAACCAAGTTTGACATTACCATTCATTGGCCCCCTAGCAACCTTCATGCCAATTTAAGTTGACCAAATCTCAACTGAATTACATACAAGCAGGCAGGATTCCTTGCATAACCGTTATATAAACGTCTGCTACTATCAGAAACACATTGCAAGTTTTAATAAAGTATAAGAGACTTAAAGAGCTGCGAGAGCTTTCTGTAATTTTGACAAAACCTTCCTGGGGTTTCAAGTGAGTTAAGACATGTCCAGCTTGCAGAGCTTACAGGGCATCGTCGTTTGCTTGGCCAGTGGTTTTGCTGGTTGCAACTTCTGAACTTTATTAATATTGACAGTGTTGCATATCCAAAATTAACTTAATTTGAAATGTTACTTAATTCAGCAATAACTCACATGCCAAGTTTGAAGTAAATCAGAAGCTCTTTGGTCATTTGTATGAATCACTTTTTTACTACATTGTGGTTTTCTTTCTTCTATCTTGTGTTACTGATCGAGTTAGAATATATGCACAGTTTTGTAACGATTAAAGCAATCATTTGTAGTGGAAATGAAGTAAAACCCTGTTTTTCAGAATTAGACATTAACTTTTGCTACAGTGGAAACAAAATAACCATTTTAACCTTTTGCTAGTTGTTTGGAATCTGTTGTCCTGCAGAAGGCTGTAAAACATTATTAAAAAAAACCAAAATGTACTTGTCTGCCTTTAATCGCATCAGAGAACAAACCTTTTATAGGAATCAGAAGGTCTGATTGTGTCCCTGGCTATGATTGTGTTTACACAAAGATGACATTCTCACACTGAAGGAACTATGTGAGAAACATTGTCATCATACCAAACAAATTACCAGTATAGGCTGAGTGCAGGTGTTGCAGTTTTTCATATGTTATGTGATCACACGTGTTGAGAGGTGACGAAAGCCATTACGTGACTCAGTACTTATACGGCTGGTAAACGTGAGGTGGAATCTAAATGGCACAGGTGACAAAACAGTGGAGCAAATTGGAACATTGTGAACGAAGCAATTATTGGTCTGTCATCCTGTGACACATTCTGGGTATTCACACGTGTATTATGTATTGGCCTTCCTCAGACACTAATGTAACAAATGTGATGATGTTGATTTATTTTTTTACTCAGCCGTCAATTTTACATTTGATGTCATGGTTTCCCTTTTTCTGTTACGTGAAGGAAATCATATCGTTGGATCACGATTCCTTTGCAGTGCAAGCAATTGTACTTTATTGTCTAAAATATATGCTCATCTGACAATTTGTCTGTGCCAAATGTAAACATAGTGATTATACTGACCTGTTTTATTTATTGATTTTTTAAAGCTATAATTTACCATTATGTGTTTAAGTTGTTAGTAATGGAGAGTAAAAAAATCCATATATCTGAATTCTTGTGTTATCTGATTTGCGATTGATGAATTTAAACTGAACAGAGCAGCTAGCAGTTTAGTCTATAGTAAGAGTATACTGTAGTTGTTTTTTATTAAGTATATAGTGCTGGCATTTGTGATGGTATCTTTTGTTATTGTTACAAAAGATCAGGCCATTTCCAACTTGCTCTGAGTTTCCATTATGCTGCTGGTTGTCTCAAACAACATTGTGCTGCCCGGAATATGCTCTGGCAGGAGAGCAAAATTATACTGTAAACATGTGAAGATGAAGAAATCCTCCCTGTTAGAGTTGCTCCTAATGAAGTTTACGCAAACATTAGGTTTTATTGCTGCACAGCCCTCTACTAAATGCTGCAAGACTTGACTTCATCTGAATGCAGCCTAACTTTTGATTTTTTTCCTCTTCGTCTGTTTTTTTCCAGCTGACAATGTTCACCGCTTGAATCTCTTCTACCTGGCCAATGATGTGATACAAAACTGTAAAAGAAAGAATGCAATTGTGTTTCGTTCAGCCTTTGCAGATGTCCTTCCTTCTGCTGGAGAGCTCATCAAGTAAGTACAGAGTCATTATTCAGCTGTTGCATTTTTGTTACTGATAAATGTAATTGTAATGTCTCAGGGTTGTGTTGTAATTTTGTGTTATTGTCGCTGTCAGAGATGGGAAGGTCCGCAAGTCAGTGGAAAGGATCTTTTCCATTTGGGAGGAGAGGAGTGTTTATCCTGAGGAGGTCATTTCCCAGTTCAAGGCTGGTTTGAACAAAAAAGAAAAGGAGCGAGAGAAGCAAAAAGAAAAGGAGAAAGAAAAGGTGAAAGAAAAGGAAGTTCCACTCGCAAAAGGTCAGTTTGTTCAAACTTCTATGAAGTTTAACAGAATAATAATACTTCATATTATTGACAGTTGTATTCCTGATTACATGTTCTAAAATTGTACTTTTATTCTCCAGCCCCGACCAACACCAAAGCTGCTCTCAAGTCCAAGATTGTAGCAGAGTTCACAGTAAGTCATCTTTATCAAATTGTCCTGCATTATATAAATGTTTTGACTTTGTCTAAAATGGGCATTAATCTGGCCATTTCTGCTCATTTGCCATGTCTCTTTGTTTTCTAGCCAAACTCCCTTATTGAACAGTTATCAAAATATAAGCGTGCAGTGGTACAGGAGGAGTTAAAGGAGAAGCAACTGGCAGCGCTGAGGGTGGATGTCTGCAGTGCGGAGGCTCTGAAGAGACTGAAAGGTCAGATGTCAAAACTTATTTACCTATTGTCCTGTGGGCCATAGACATACTTAACACTTGAATTGACACACGCACACGCACACACACACACACACACACACACACACACACACACACACACACATATAATATATTTGTGTTCTTTTTATGCCATGTCAAAATATGAGTTTTAAGACTACTATTAGAAATGAATCGGGTGCTTATCTTTGTCCTGCACCAAATTGTGGAAATCCAAGTTGGTCACAGTAAGGTCAGGGGATTATCCTGAATAAGCAGGTGGTACTCACTGATGTGAAGGCAGGACTTGCAATATACAATATACATTTTTATTTACCCTACGCACAAAAGGTTAGGGAATTTTGGTGTCACTGAGGTGTTTTTCTACTGTGTTCTCACAGCAGAAAAGTCTTCAGAGAGGAAGTCAAGGAGCTTTTTCATATCATTGACCCCTGTGGTTAGGATAAAGTCTTTTTCAGGTCAGGCCCAGTATTGCTTCATTAGAACCCATTTTGAATCAGGGTTAATGGTTTTGTAACAGTTAGCCTAATGCTAAGAGGTCATCAACCTGGGTTTTGTCATCACCATTCTCACATGAGTTGCTTTTTGCCCATTCAAACAGCAACAGTAAGGTGACAAAGATTACAACATATTTGAAAATTTTTCTTCTCATTTTCAAAAATTACTCCACAAACAGCGTGGTTATTATGTGGCTACGCACCACTGGTTAACATGTAAGTGACTCTGCAGCCCATATAAATCTGTGATAAATAAACAAATAGATGGATACAACTTTATAAATACTGAAACAGATAAGTCTATTTTTTTAAGAGAAAACTGTTCAAAACAATTCAATTATGTGAAGAAGAAGTCTTGTCTCTCTTTTTCCAGTTCAAAAAACCTCTGATTCCACTGGGATTATAGGTTTTGTATTCTGTCCATTGGTTCTTCAACACATGCCATTCACACTCACAGTACGTTTCTGTTTCCATGGATGTGACAGCATTCAGAGGCCACAGCTTTCATCTCACAATTTCTACGGGTAATATCAGATTTGCTCCAATGTTGACCACAGCAAGCAGCACTCAGAAGTGTGGCTTTATTGAATAAAGGCAAGTTGGCACAAAGCTGTGCCAGACTCATTTCTGACAAAAAAGGATGCACAACCAACATAACTGAACACCTTCACAGTGTACAAACTAGTGGTGTGTGGGCTGACATTCTGCACAATTTTCCCTGTTTCTGTTTGGTCAGTAAATGGTGTAGTAAATCCACCTCACTCGTGGGTAAACGTTTCTATTAGTGATACATAACAACTACATCTTGGGACGCTTGTATCCAACAGCAGACTGGTGTCAAATGATAGCCGCCTTCTTTCTTATTCTGCCTCTGATTAGCTCTGGCCATGACAGATCTGGCTCGTATCAACTATCAGCCAATCAGAGGTAGAGAAGGAATATCATAATGCCAGTCTGTTGTTAGTAATGTACGGTTAGCAGCTTTTTCAAAAAGAATGTGGCGGCATCTGAATGGAGTGGAGAAACTGGAAAACAAAAAAAATAGCAGTTGGAGGAGGAGACACCTTCAAGGAGGAAGTTTCACTATTCTTTGAGGATTGGTTTTAAAGAAGTCCCAAGAAACCGGTTGATGCAGAGCCATTCTTGGTGTGTCACCAGCATGGAATGTAAAAGCATCAACATAAGTCGTTATCAATGGAGATTAAACCATGAATCTGGAAAACATTCGTGACCATGAGCACAGCGATTTCACGACTTCTGTATCCTGGACTCAGTCGGAGCCTCTCCAAAGATCAGGAGTATGAGCCAACAAAAGCTGTGACATTGTAGCACCAGGACTGTCAGTAGCAGGTGACCAGAACGCATTACTATGAGGAGAAGAAGAGGTAGATGACTGTCTCATTGAGAGCGAGGAGTCAGATGAAGAGGATGTATATTAAATAATGAAGCCTCTATTGTTTTGTTCAGGGACTCATGCCTATCATGATCGTATATGGTGTTTTATTCGGGGGGGGGTTATCTCCTGTTGAGTTGAATTCTTGAATTCTACTCAGTCTGATTAATGTATTGCCTTTCATCAATACATTAAATATATTTATGCTTTAACTTTGCTGTGGACGCTTCTTCACGACTGTATACAATATAATACTTTTATCTTTTCTTTCTGTATGTGCTTCAGAGGCTGATATTTCTAATATGAATATCTATAGCTGACCTTTTTGAAAGACGTCCTTTCCCTGAGACTGGGCGGATTAACTGACACAAACAATGTCCATCAGTCAAAGGAGGTGTATTTGTTCCTTATTGCATTTGAAGCTAACATCACTGTCATCAGATTTAAATTATTAAACTTATTTATTTACATATGACATTAAATTGTGAACTTTATTTGATTATTTTTTTATTATCAAATTTATTTAATATTTAAAAATGAATTATTCCATATTAAATAAAAAGAGAATTGGAATTGGGAACTGTTAACTGGGACCATATGGCAGTATCACAATAATATTTCTTAAAACACAGAAACCTTGTATTAAACCTTTTGCCTGTTTTTCAATTCTGTTCTATTTCAGACAAGGCGGAAGGGAACAAGTTTGCTAAGGACTTTGAAGACAACAGTCTGAAGCTGCAGGAGTTTGTCAGCATTCTGGAAAAAGAATTGAAAACAGGGCCTCCTCTACTTGAAGCTATGGGAAATGCAGACATTTTCTACGAGATGCAATACAAGGAGGTTAAGATTGTGGCCAATGTGAGTCCTGCACCAAATTACACCACCATCACCCTCCCTGGTTGCACAGTGTTATTGTAAAATCTAAAGGTGGAGATTTTGTCAAGGTCACAGTCACCTCATGTGTCCTATTCTCAAAAATGCAGCAACATTTCTTGGAATTTATTATTCCAAGAAGTATTCTCATGGACTCAAGGATGACTGATAAGTAGTTGTCAAAAGTTAAAATATGTTTAACAACAACTCTAGAGCTCCTGAGTTACAAATTTCATGTAGGATGAGGTGATTTTCTGTTCGAAGGTCGAATGTCAAACACTTTTCTGGCCATGCTTCGACAATATGCCTGACACACACAGAAAAGGAGCTTGTTAACATATTTAACTTTCAGTCCGTTGTGGATGCACAAAAGGAGCATCCTATTTGTTTCATGTACTCACTGAATTGTGTTTGTTCTGTTAGGCATACAATGCATTTGCCAATCGTGTGACCAGTCTTAAAAGGAAGCTGGATTCTCTCAAATCAACTCTACCTGGAGCTGAGGACTCTCCCATTCCCTCACCCTCTGAAGATGCCCCATCCCCCACTGGCTCTGACTCACCCTTCCTGGGATTGGGGGGTAGCAGAGCCCAGGTGGACCCTGAGTTGGACGGTAAGGCCATGGATGAAGGAGAAATGCCCAGCGACAACAGAGACACAGAGGACATGGATATGTCTGAAGAAGAGGCTGATGCTGCCTCAGCAGGAGGTTAGTGGTTACTGCCTGATGTACTAGGGTAATAATTATTTTTTCCACACAGCAGTACTTGGCTGCCTGTTTATATTTTTAACTTGTTGTGGTTTAAATATGCATCAGTTCTTCAAATTATTTTTACAAGCAGATGAGAAGAAAGACAAGGTTGCTGCTGCTGCTGCCAAGACGACAAAACCAGAGGTAGCATCAAAGCCTCCCGCCACACCTACGAAAGCTTATAAGTCCAGTGCTGCAGCCACGTCAGTGACGCCCACCAGCGCCGCTGCTCAAAATGCTCCAACAACCCCTCTGGGTGTCAATCTAGAGAAGGTGGATCTAGGAAAGATCAGCTCCATTCTCAGTTCACTCACATCTGCAATGAAGAACACAGGTGGGTTTGGAGATTTTATGGGTGTGACAGTGATTAATAAATACATACATACATTAATAAATTGCTAAGAATAGAACTGTTAAATAAAAAAGCAGCCATAAAAAGCAGTTTAAATAAATAAATATATCAATGAGAGCTCAAATGAATGAATGATGGATCAATAGATGTCCTGCATTTGTTATTTGTGACAAGGGGAATCTTAGCTTAGGGAGGATCTGAAACCCAGAGTACAACTTCCTACGTAGTTGTTTGTGAGGTTACTCTGCAGGATTCCAGTTATTTTACTGCTCATCTGAACTATTTTGGTCAGGCCAGCATTGCCCTTTACACCCAGCTTCCCATACAAGCAGATCAGAGAAGTTATAACAGACTTTGTGTATGATTTACAAAATAGAGTCTTGAGTGTCATATCTTCATGGAACTTCGACAGTTTATCCAGGAAGGACAGCTGCTGCTGCTCCTTACAGAACACCTCTAAAGTTTGACTTATTGTTTGACAAGCTTCCAAGATATTTATGAGTTTCTACCAGTTCTACCTTCTGTATCTGGACAATGGTGCTCTGAGGAACAGGAGGCACAGCCATAAAGTCAGTGGCCTCAGCCTTTGACTTCGCCATATTCAGTTGTAGGTATGACTTCTCGCACCAGTTTTTTCAACAGGTCCGTGCCCAGTTTCATCAACATGTAGGCAACAGACAACAGAATCATTTGTAGATTTTAAATGCGTCATTTGTCATGCGAGCTACAGCCGTCATTGTGTACAGAATATATAGAAGTGGTGAAAGGAGGCATCCTTGATGAGACGTGGTGCATGATGTCCTCTGCTGGGACCTGTAGCCTTTGACCCTTTGGTTACTGTCTGTTACAAAATTTGAGTTCAAAGTTATTTAAAAGTTTATCAGTTAAAATGTAAAGTTGAGTCATTTTAAAATCAGCTGAATCATCAACGAATGAATCAATGAAGTATTTTAAGGTTAGATTAATGCATTTAAGTCAATACGGATTTTCTGCCTTTTAATCAGTCTTTTTCTGCCTCATAAACATTTCTTAGCAGCTAGCCCAACTCGGCCATCCCCAGGAACACCCACGACACCCTCAAGCCAGTCCGCAACCTCAAAAGTGACTTCTTCAAGCCCCGCCCTGGCCAGCATCCTGTCACGTGTTGACATCACACCTGAAGGCATTCTCAATGCTCTGTCTAAAGCCAACACACCAGGTATTGATATTTATTTTTCACACTTTGCAAGAATTTAAAATGATGAATTTAAAATGATTAATGCAGCTAAATTCTGGTATTTCCTGTCTTGGTGTAGGTTTGTCCTCTCTCCTCCAAAGTGTGACCAACACCTCTGCTGCTCCTCCTTCCCGAACCTCTCCAGAATCATCAGCAGTTAAAACTCTGCTCAGTCCCATCGCCCCAAAAACAAAACCCATTCTGGGTAACAGCCTCAAACGGGACGCACACGGGAGAACCAGAGACTGGGGGAAAGAGAGACAGCTGTCTCCTCCTCCTCCACCACCACCACCACCCCCTCCTCGTCCCTCAGCTCCTTCTATCTCTCCCCCCAGCCTAGAGTCCAAAATCAACAGTTTTTTGCAGGGCAATCCTGGTTTTAGTCTTGCTCTAGGTGACGTCAGTCCCGATGGGGTAGATGGAACCCCAGTGAGAGATGAAGCTGCTGGAACGCCCACCCAGGATGAGATCATGGACACACCGGGGAGTGTGTCAGACTGTCAAGGTAAAGCTGTAGGTCATAACCTCTCACCCACAGCCTACCGCAGTGAACCCTGGGATGCCGTGATCACTCCGTCAGGAAGCAGCAGCAGCAATGGAGACTTTCTAGGCTCTTCCCGATATAGAGCTGGGAAAAAGAGTGACACAAAATTGAAGGATGATGAAGTAATGAATGTGAGGAAACGTGTTTCTTCTTCCCCCATAAATGACATGAAAGGTAAGAAAGATGCACAGCACAGTATGATGGGAACCAACCGAGGGCTTGGAGAAAGGAGACTGTCTGCAGGCTCTCGTAAGGCGAGCATTGGCTCAGACGATGGAAGCCTGAGTGGGAAGGCAGAGGACAAAGTCAAAGGTCAACGGTCCCCAGCTGCAGGTGAGAAGGGCGGCCAGTACCATAGAATCGAAACACTCGTTTCACCCTGCACTGAAGGTGCGCCCATCCAAACTCTTGGCTACTCTAATCGCCCTCTTGCAGGGGAGCGCATCAAGACAGTAGAAAGTATACGCGTGATTGGCCGAGGCTCCCGGCGAGATGGAGGGACCGGTAGTCGTCCAGGAGGAGTGATGTGGTACGAAGAAGAGGAGTACATGGAAGCAGAGCCTCCTTCACCGCACATCATCCCTCCTCTGCCCCTTAACATCGGCCAGGGAGGCGCCGAGGACATGACCCCCATGCCTCCTCCTATCTCACATCTTATGCTTCAACATCTCCCCCCACCCCTTTCCCATCCTCACTCCCTCCCTCCTCCCCCGTCTCCGTTCCAAATGCCCTACCACGCAGAGAACATGCAGACTCCTCCTCCATCGCTCCTCCACCAGCATCCTCCTCCTGCTTCCCCATTCTTTGGCATTCCGCCAATCCCTCGACCCCCTCCACCTCCCATACCGCAGCACCCTTCACCTCCACCAATACATTCCACTGTGCCCTCAGCTGTCATGGTGGGGGGAATGTTGGTCCCCGTCGACCGCCCACTGTCCCTCCCTCCCCCGATCAGACCCGAAGGTACAGATCGCAGTGGGATGGGGCCCAGAGGAAGCAAAGCAGGACCTCCACCCCTCATGTCATCGCTGCTGGGCGAGCCTCCTAAGTTGCCCCGCCCCGGCACTGTTAAAGAGCCGTTTGTGCCGCGCCATGCAGCATCCCTCCACCGCCCCGGTACCTCTGGGGTACCCCTACCCTTACTGGGAAGAGTAAAGGAGCCCCTGAGCCTCCCTCTTCCATCCTCCTCTCCTTCTCCCACTTCCTCCACGACGACTCCCTCCACTCCTCCTGCTCCTGGAGTTGACACTGTTCCCCCCCGCCTCACTACTCAATCTGCAGCACCTCCTCTCCTTAAACCTCCCACGAGTCCTCCTGCTCAGCCCCGCAACCAAACCTCCAACCCCGTTCCGCTTCTCAACCTGCCCAGCCCCCGACCTCCCATCCTCCCACTTCCCATCCCACAGAGACCTTCGCTTCGAGGGCGAAACCCGTCTCAGCACCTTAACCGAGATCTGGGGGGTTTTCGTGGGGGCAAGCGGCCCGGTCCTCCATTCACAGGTGGTCCTTTCCATTCACAGAAGAGGCCCTTCCAACCCCCACGCTACTGAAGAGCTCATCTATGGCATGCTGAACAAGAGGTGCAAGTGCCCTGCACTGAAGTGCAAAGTGTCTGTTAGCCGTGCTGGTATGAGCCCAGATATCTTTACGCTGTTAATTAGCTTGAATGACATCTACCTTAGGTTGTGTGTAAATACATGATTAAATAATCATGCTCCAGCTAGGTATCCAGCCAACCGTCATACGTTTTCTAAAAGCGCTTTCAGGTTATCAGTTAGTGTTGTCTTAACAGCCTCAATTGGTCACTATTTTCTGACTGTGTCTGTTCAGTTGATCGTAGTTAGACAAAATGTTAGAAGAAAAAACATATTTTAAGGTAATGCAGAGAAAGAGTAAAAGAAACTAAAGACAGGCTTGTGGGATTAACAGGAAACCTAAAGGAATAGTTTGACATTTTGGGAAGGAGTTATTTTCGCACTGGATGAGAGGAATACCCCAATAGATAAATACTCTGAAGCTTCAGCCAGGTGGATTAGAGCAGTATAAAACAGGTTAACAAGGATCTGTCTAAACATGAGACAAAAAATGAGACATTTGTCATAACTCACAAATCAGATCTTACCTAACTGAAGGATAGAAATGTGGAGCTGTAATTTAATTGGGTGCCTTTGTGTTTTTGCTGGGTTCAGTGACTTTTGAGTCTCTGGCGATTGCCTGGCAACACGATTGCTGGAAATCGAAGTCAGCTTGATATTTGGACTCACGCTGCTGTCTGTTTTCAGTCACTGTGCTAAACTAAACTGCCTCTTGTCCTGTGTCATATTTAACAAACTTATTTCATTCAACTTTTGCAAGCAGCCAATAAATTTAGTTCCCAAAATGTCATTCAAAATGATTCAAATGAAAGCATTACATTGCAGTGACAAAGAAGCAGTTCCCAAAGTGATCTCGTTATCCAGGAGGGTATGAGTGTGTGCTGTATTCCAAAACGGTATCTCATTTGAAGTGATGAGATTTGTGTTGCTTCTAACGATAACACTTTTCTATTTCCGGAGTACTTGCTGTAAATAATGTTCTTCTCTTGCTCAACCCTGTTTTCTCACTTCCAGTCTCTCTCATTGTATATCTCTAAACTTGTAAATATAAAAACTAAGATGACACAGCTTCTTTTTTCTCCTCAAGCTCGTTTCTTCTAATGAGGACAATGATCGTAACGCTCACACCCCTTATTTTCTGTGATCGGGCCTTGGATAAGCTTTAGCTCCACAAGAATTTCTGCGATGTTTGTTACAATTTTCTGTCTTCCTTATGAAACCACAACGGAGAAGAGGAGGGTGAAGATTATTCTGTATTTTCATTTCCAGTATGTCAACTTGTGCGTGCTTCAAGTTAGACTGAATCATGAAGATGGGGGGGACAGGTTTTTCCACTTGAGCCACTCTTGCTAGGTTTCAACATGTACTGTCTTAAATAAAATCCAGAATTTCAATTCAACTGGGGGGGAGGTATTTTATTTGGTCATTCTTTACCATGTGAATTGCGCTTTTGTAGTTTATTTGCGCCATTCTGACTGTTTTCAGAGATTGTTTTGAACTTTTTACCCAGCTGCTACCATTTTCATTTTGCTTTAACATTTAACCTCTATTTTTTTGCTGTGTTTATGTACAAGGTAGAATGGACAATTTTTCAACACACAGGGAGTCAGTGGCCATATACCTTTGACCTTGCTGGGATTGTTCTGAAAATAGTTTATTTAAACATATTCCCCCTTTTTTTGACTAGTTTTCTTCTGTTTTGTTTATTTGCTAATTTCATGCTTTTGACCTTGAGCCCCTGTGCTTATCTTGCATGTGGCTTTGTCCAGTATCAGTCCAACGCTTCTCATCTCCTCTGGGGGTAAAGAGATCCTCACAAAGGCAGTGAACTTTTTTGTGCAGGAATTATGACTAATTCTTTCCTCATCTCTACACAATGTTATTTTACCCCACAGAGTGAGATGAGCATGTTGGATGTTGCTGCTCAAAGCCTCCTGTGTTTGTCTGGTTAGAGTATGTTTTGTGTCCTCTGCTCATTTACTAGTTGAGTCCACATTGCAGTTCATCCAAACACACTTACTGCACATTTGAAATCGCTCCTACATCAAGATACTAAATAGGTACATTGTGAAAATGTAACAATGAAAACCACATGTGTCCCCATCATTCTAATGTTCTACAGAATGTTACAAATCTTTTGCCATCCTCTGTAAACTGTATGTCTTGTGTGTTCACGTATCTGCAAGAACATCTATATATCAACCAGTTTTGACGAGAAAAAGTTGAATCTCTTGTTAATCACCTTCCTGCTCACTAAGCAACTAGTGAGATCTGTTTTGTCTCTGTAGTTAACCTCTGTTTTCGTTTCATCTGTTTGAGTTTGAAGTTGTTGATAGCCTTTGTACATCTGATAAGTTAAACTGCTCTTATTGATGTTCTCATGAATTATGGTGCATCACTTTAAGTGTCCATTCCTTTCTGGTGTGATGAACATACACACAATGTATTACTTCAGTCAATGTGGGAGTATTTACAGGGATGAATACAGTCTTTTTTTTTTCCTTCCAAAATCATAAAGACAACTACACTATACTACACATTTTTGATTGTGGCTCTAAACAAGTTAATTTTCTGTCTTATTGGAACAATTTGGGGATTTTTTGTTTTAATTTTCTGTCATTATACAATGACCTCACCTCTTAAATTGCACTCATTCTTGATGAGACTGACTACTCGCTCCCACTCACTTTTGATTGCTGTGATCTTCACACTAAAATGCACTGTTATTGGAAAGCTATTTTTAGAAATACAATTTAAACACTAAAACTAGTAATCAGTAGATGGGCAGCTTTCACTCAATACATTGACGTTGCAGCTGTTGACTGGGTCCCTGTGGACTAGCCATAACCTCAGTCATAAACCGAATTACACCAACTTTAATTGGTTATATAATGTGAGAGAGATTGACCTTTACATGCATTCAGCTTGTAACCATTTTCAAGCTATACCAGAATGGAAATGTTACCTCATGGCCACTGTGCCTTCAAGAAAAACACACAACATGATGAAAGAGCTACCTCTTGGTTAGAATGAAGTCTGATCAAAAGCTCAATCATGTAGCTTCCTTATGCGCCAAGTTTCAACATATGCTTGACATCTTGACATTTAACTTACGATAAAGCAAAGAAATATTTAGAGCAGTCCAGTAATTTCACACACATAGTTTACTTAGTTGGGTATTACCACAGTCAAGTGGTCTGTATTTTTCGAGTTAGTGGTTTATCAATTTTTTTATGAAAAATAATTCATAAATACGTGACATTCATAGAAAATCCAGAAATGTTGCATTTACATATGAAAATGAGACCTTTTCTTGAAGAGAATGCTGCAGCTCCCCCAAGCGGCAATTTAGTGGTACTTACACGCAAACATATCGAGACCTTCTTAAGGTTTACATCCAATTCTTGCGAAAATGTTTGAAACTAAAATGCATTCCATTGCCTTTTCTAAAGTAACTTGTTCATTTATTATCGCTGTAGCAGCAGTTCACATCTTGAAATCATTGGTTGTCAAAATATTCAAAGATACTGAAGTTCAGTTGTCAAGTTAAATTTTTTTATTCTGCTTCAATTGTAATTGTGGGTTTTAAATGTGTAATTTTTTCATTGGGGTTAAATATTTTTCAGATTTGCACATTATCAAATATACAGTACAGTACTCTCAAATTCCGTAGCCTAGTGCCTCAGCTCTAGTGAAGGCAGTAAAAGAGCAATTCTCATATATTTACAGCAGGTGGCGGTGGAAGCGCCACTTGTATCGACTTAGCTGCGGCTTGAGTCGTGTCGTAACTGCTGTAAGTCTGTGGAAGTCTCTAATGTCGCTGAACAGTGTAACACCATTATGTCCTGTGATTATACACCGATTGTCGTTTCGATTGTCGTCAAACTCCTGTCGTGGAAATTTCAGCACATTTTGATCATGTCTGAAATCGCGCTTCTCTCTCTGGCGTGGGCTGTCGGGAGCGCGCACGCACAGGAGCGTCATGACGTCTAAGTCAGCTGTCCAAATGTGTGCTTCCGGTGTTATGGCTTCTCGCGGAGAAGGTTGACAGAAATGTGTTGGAGATGAACGAACGCGTTTAGGTTATGTTCGACATGGCAGTTTCACGGCTCTTTCGGCTTGTGTCCTGTCGATTTCCAGCCTCTGTGCAACTATGCGCCCACCGGAAGTACAGCCAGGTGGGCGAGCTTGTTATTCCAGCAGCGTGTTTGCACCAGCTAGCGTTAGCCGCCAGTAGAGAGCATTGTGCGTCCTGTCGGTGTTAGCGGTGTGTGTAGCTGCTGATGGAAACGAACTACACGCTTACGTCAACATCGATACTGTAGTTCACTGTGGCTGTTTCCGTTATGATTATCTGTTTAGGTCAATTTTTACTGCGATTCATGACGTTAATATTGAGCCATATAATTAGTAAAATCAGTAATTTAGATGTCACTGTGTGTTACTATCATTTTGGTGCACTAGAGCCCAAAAAAAAAAGTAACACAATTTTTGAAGCAACACAAAGTTTCATCACAATAATGACAGTGGTTGATCAGCACACACTCAGGAGGTTTATCTGAAACATCACGTTCATTATTGCAACAGGCCTGCTGTACTATTTAAGAGTAATGTTCAGTTTTTTTATTGAAACTGCTTTATCGACTTGTTATGTGATGGTTATTTTAGCATTTTGGGGGAATGTGTGTGCTAGATGAGTGAGGTGTTGGTAATCTGACATCTTTCTGGATCATCTGCAGGTGGACCCATCCCAGCATGAGAGACTACAAATCTTTGAGTCGCTCAGGGAAAAGCAATTCAATAATAAGAGAGCTGTGGCTGCAAAAACACCCCTCAGTATCCGCCTGGAGAATGGCTGTTCAGTGAAAGGAACAGCTGGAATCACCACTCCCCTCGCTGTTGCTCAGAGTTGCCGGTGAATATGTAATGTGGACAATAATGTGTTGTCGTATTTTTGTTTTTGAACAAGTGACATAATGGGGTTGTTGCTCCGTTTTGTTTTTTTTTAGAGTGAAAGGAGCGCTTGTCAGTGCAGTGAATGGTGAATTGTGGGACCTTGGAAGACCACTAGAGTCAGACTGTGAGCTGCGTCTTCTGGGTTTTGACACAATTGAGGGAAGACAGGTAATTTTTTTTCGTGTTTTTTCTGTTCAGCGTCTGAACTTCATCTCGTTTGCTGCTGTTTTCACCTCAAATATCCTGTAAGATGGATCAAAACAAAGTTTAAAAAAATATTGTCGTATGTGATGCCTGGTATTTATTATTATTAATATTTTTTTGCCTCTTCCACAAAATGATAGTTTGTCCCTCCCGTTGGCTGCAATCAATTTTTGTTCAGAGCTTATTTTGTCAGTCATAGATGCTCACTCTTCAGAACTTTACACATATATTAATCATGAAAAGTGACTGTGCCTTTTGATACTTTCAGTTGGCTCCATATTTAAATGTTTGTGGTTTTTATGTGATTTTTAAGCTGAGTGTGAAAGGTGGTCATCTTGTCTACTTAATCTGACAAACTGTCTTTCTATCTTGACAAAAATCTGTCAGTCACGCCGGCTGATATTTTGCATCAATAAATATAACATAAGAGTCTATCAATATTTAATGATTTTAGTTACAGGTAGCGTTTACAGACACATCCAACAATGTCCCTTGTTATAAGAAAAGCTGTTAGGAAGATGGTTCCATCTCTGGTAGTTCTGGTAGGAACAGGGTCCTGCTGAATCCACCCCCGTCTTTCTTCTTTGGCAGGCAGCCTGGAAGACCGGAGCCTGTGTTCTGGGTGGAGTGTTACAGACAGTATTTGGTGCTGAGGTTTGCAGAGAAGGAGCATCAGAGCATGGATTTTTCTGTGACCATCTGCTGGACAATGGGTGAGATATTCAGATGTTCTATCGCACTGAAAGTGCACAAAGAAAACAGATGAGATTTTCAATCATTTAAATGTATTTGTCAAAAAACCTTCTCTTTTTTTGTTTTTACCTCAGATGTATTCTCTACATTTCTGCCAGCCATGCAAACCATCATAGTACCAGAGGGGGTACTATGATGTACCATCACAGTGTTTTTAATGTCTTACCTGAATCCCCACACAGGGACCTGTCTCTGAGTGATGTGGAGGAGAGATGCAAAACAGCTGCAGCCCTCAAACATCCTCTGTACCGGCTGGAGCTGAATGGAGACGAGGTCCGGGAGCTGTTTAAGGTCAGCGATACCATCCAATAGTAATCCCTTGTTACTCGGGGTTAATGCGTTCCAGGACCACCCGTGAGAAACGAAAGTCTGCGATATAGTGAAAAACTATTTTATTTTATTATTTACGGTAATTTAAACGTTTATGAAACATGATATTAAACCACCTTATATCTGTATTACCTTTTCCACACACTGTTTAAAGCACTTTTCTGTTTCACAGAAACACAAAAGCGCGCTGCGTTACGTGAGACTCGGAACGCAGCGCGCATCCGGATGCTGTCAGCCAATAGCATTCGCGTATGGTATCATGTTACTACTAAAAATCCGCGATGAGGTGAAGCCGTGCATCTTGAAGCGTGAACGAGCAAGGGATTACTGTCCCAGTCATCCACAACAAGTCACCTTTTAACGTCAGATTTTACTCTCCATGGCTTTACAGCCTGGAACCAGTAACTCTATTGATTGTTCTATACCAGCTGTTGTAAACACTTTTATTTACATATATATATATATATATGAAGACAAAAACATTGTATTAAATATAAGACTTTGTGAACGAAAAAGAAATTGTTGTTTGATGTTTTTGTTTTTCACCTTGCTAATGATGATAATGTGACAGCACTACATTGGGTTACTGGTTTATCAGCTCTCTGCAATAACCTAGTCTCAAAGGAACCATGTAAGTGGTTCAATACAGCAATGTCCGTGTTTAACTCCCTTATTGAACACAAACTGCTTCCTTTAACGACCTCTGCAGTCACTGGGGTCTCTTTCTCTTGTGTTGCTGTCCATGTTGAACTGCAATACTCATTTTCTGTGTGTTTTATGGCTGCACTTTTTACAGAACAATAAGCTGAGACTGCAGTTTGTTGAGGAGCAGATGAAGGGCCCCACCATCACAGTATACAGGCATGTATTTGTATACACAAACACACACACACACACACACACACACACACACACACACACACACACACACACACACACACACTTGATGTTGATGTATAAACTCTATCATAAACAGAATGTTTTCTGTGTGAATCAGGTGTGGAGACAGTATAGCGGTCTGCAGTGGCCCCCTTCTCCCACACACTGGCCTCCTTAAAGACTACAAGATGCTCCAGGTGTGTATGTGTTTGGGTAACTGACCTGTCGTTTGCTGGCTTTTTTCTAAGTCGTTTCTTACCTTTATCACCACTTAATTCCTAAAATCTTTATCATGCGATCGCATCCAAGCCTATTTCATCGATTGTATTTTGCCAAATGAAATCTATCAGAATCAGACTGCTGTATTGATCCCTGAGGGGGAAATTTTGTACAATTGCACTGCTCTAGAAAGTAGGGGAGAAATATCAGGGTAAGAAAAAATATCAGAATAAATAATAAAATAAATAAAATAATGTAAAAGTAAGGTATATACAATAATTGTTAGCGTGAGGAGTTTCAGTTTGATGGCCACAGGCAGGGAAGAGTTCATCTGGCACTTACAGTAGTTGTGCATTTAGGAAGAGTCATCCTACTGGATTCATCAAACATGAGCCCTACATCATTCTGTGTTAACAAAAATTTGAAAATGTTCAAACGATACTTCTTCGTGTTTTACATAATATAAAAGATGGTGATTCAATGTCATTTAACTTCCAATTATGTTTTATCTGGACCCATTTGACATCCGTCCTGTGGGTAGCATGCTGGATAAACAGAATTTCACTCATCTTTATTGATCCAGGGAGGGGGAGGAGTTTTCATACTGGGATGGATGACACTGGGCAGGATGGGATTCGGTGGCAGAAAGGCTGGAAATGTCAGCAGCAGGATGTTTTGTTTGTCAGAGGCCAGTTTCCTGTTGTCGGCCCATACAAACACACTGCCATCCATCAGACATGCTGTCACCCTTCCTCCTCTGGCTGACCCTCATTATCCCTTTGTTGGCTCATTATTTGTCTGCCACTCTTCCATCCAACCTCTCCTGACTCCATCTCTCTTACATTCCAGAAGTCATCGGTGACCCTGGCCAATCAGAAAGAGTCCTCGGGTCTGACACGTCTCATAGGAGTGGCTTTTCCAGGAGAGAAGGAGAAACAGGAGTGGGAGAAGGAGCGGAAGGAGGCGAGCGGAAGGGATCACAGACGCATTGGGACAGTAAGAGAGTAGATGAGCTGAAAATGTAGAAAGCACCTGGTGGTGTTTTCTGGTCATTAATGCCATGTGTTCATTTCTGTGCACAGGACCAGGAGCTGTTCTTTTTTAATGATGTGAGTCCTGGCAGTTGTTTTTTCTTGCCCAAAGGAGCCCACATCTACAACACCCTCACTGACTTCATGAAGGTAAACAGTATGTGTAAACAGCCCGGAGTCATTGAACTTTATAAGAGCGCTTAATAGAGTTAAGAGGGCAAAAATATTAAAGTAGCAGACACAGGTATGGTTCAAGCTTTTAGTTCTACTTTTAAACAATCATCAGTATCAAGTAGAGGCATCCCCAAGAGAAGTCGGGCTCACTAACTGGGTCACTACCTACTACACTAGTGTGTGTTTTGGTAAGCATGACAGATGGAGAATTGTAGCCTTCACTGTCATAAAATAAATTATTTATAATTTTTTTTTAAAAATCCAACATAGAAAAACTAGTCATTGAATATCCAGTTCTGGCTCTGCAGCAATGACTTAAAGTGAATTTAAATGTAGTGCTCAGCATAGGTTATCATCTCAGTTTCATACATAGACGTCATACATGTGCCATACGTGTGCGGTGTTGATTATATCCTGGAGTCGTACGTGTTCCTATCGGCTGGCAGGATATTGCTCTCGTTCGCTTTCAAGTCTTGCACTATTGGGACAATCTGACCCCATCCTGTGCTCATTGTCACACACACAATTTCTTCCTTCCTGCCCCCTTGAAGAGTGAATACCGCCGACGAGGCTTCACGGAGGTCGTGACCCCGACTCTGTACAGCACTGCATTATGGGAGCGCTCCGGCCACTGGGAGCACTACAGCGAGAACATGTTCACCGTGTCATCAGAGGGCTCCCAGACCTACGCTCTCAAACCCATGAACTGTCCCGCACATTGGTGAACACACACACATGCTGTCGCTCCCCCTACTCAACACACACACTTTTCAAACTCAGTTTGTGATGCATAATACCTGTTAAAGATCAATAAAGCATGCAGATCTGATGGATCACAGCTCTGCAGTTTTTTTAAATAGGTTCATGTTCATTCATTCATGTTGAGAAGCTGAAGAGGAAACTGCTGAGCTGACGAAGCGAATTTTAAGGAAGGAGGATTTGTCCAAGGCTATTTATACATTAATGTATAAAGCTGACCCGATGCTAAAGTTGCTGAAGTGGTTTCTGAGATCTGTCTGACCGTCATGGAGGAGGAGGAGCCTGTTTCCCGGCTGGCTTGACCTTTAATCCTGTTGGCAGTCGTGGTTTTACCGAACTCATCAATTTTCATAGAATAGCAAAATACTCCAAATCTAAATACTTCTAGTTTAACACTTCTTGTTAAACTAGAATACACATGAACATTTCTCACATCTGCAAAATGGGTGTCCTTGCCATTTAAGGACTTTAAATCTCTCTCCTCACGTTCAGCCTCATGTTCGAGCAGCGCGTTCGCTCCTGGAAGGAGCTTCCTTTGCGATGGGCCGACTTTGGGGCGCTGCATCGGAACGAGCTCTCCGGAGCGCTGGGCGGTCTCACCCGCGTTCGCAGGTTCTGCCAGGATGACGCTCACATCTTCTGCATGCCCGAGCAGGTACATGTAACACACACTCTCTCACACATACACACAGAAACAGGAATACCTTGTTTTTGTTTGACGGGAGTCCAGAAGCTTTGAATGGAACACATGTGGAAGCGTATCGCGGTGATTAGAGGGGCAGTTCAAACCCCTGAGACATTCCAGGGGGCCTCAGCCGTGATGAATGAACATCTTTGTCCTCATCCGACGTTGTTATACCTCCATGTGCTCAACTCTGTGGCTGCGTAGTCTGCCATCCACATCTCTAACATTGACTGTGGAGACTTCCCATGATACCAATTGTGTGCCTCCAGACTGTCATTAGACTCACTGACCACAGTCACATGGTAACTATCAATCTACAATTCAATTTATTGAGACTTCCTGGCTTTACAGTTACATACAGTCAAGAAAGCAGGCTAATGTGTTTATTTGGAAGTTTCTGGGGTTTTCATGAAAACAACCATCTGTTTTTTTTATTCTGTAAAAAAAAATGTAACCCCACTTTTCACTTTGTACATTTAGAAGTATCACAAAACCTGCCACACACACACACACACACACACACACACACACACACACACACACACACACACACACACACACACACACATGTATATATATGACACTTTCTTTTATAATAGAGGGAAGGTCTTCTCAAAGTTGGCCAAAAGTGGTGCCTTTTTGAAAAGAAAAAAAATCCCCCTCCTGGAATTTGATCTGTCCTCCTCCTGTCATCATTATTGACACTATTCTGTCCTCCTCCTGACCTTGTTCTCAACTTTTTCCATTCTTTGTCTCCAGCTGGAAGAAGAGATTGTGGCCTGTTTGGACTTTGTGAGATGTGTGTACCAAGTGTTTGGGTTTTCTTTCCACTGCCTCCTGTCCACCCGTCCGACACCGTGCCTCGGGGAGCCTGAGCAGTGGGATAACGCCGAGCAGGTTAACACACGTTCACACGTACTTTATCAAAGTGTGGTCAGCCAAATTCATACTTACCCAGGCCCAGCTGTTCAAATGTGCTGTAAGCTGGACTCAGTTAACCACAGCTATGGAAAACAATCACAGAATGGTGTAATGATGTCTTTGCCATGACTCATTAACATGAGTGTCAGGCTGCTGGGCAGATGTCTTATCTTCAAATCCACGTGGAGGCTTTTTAAATGGGAACCAGAGCAGTTTAAGCTCATTCTGGAGAGTGGAAATTAACATTATGACACACACAAATAAAGACCAATACATTGACCAAAGTATGCATTACTTTCATTGTCTGCTTACTTCCTGGACTCTGTGCTTTGTGAGCAGCAGTTGGAGAAGAGTTTGCAGCACTTTGGTGAACACTGGGAGCTGAACCCAGGAGACGGCGCTTTCTATGGACCAAAGGTCAGTGAGACGGGCAGCGAAGGAAATTGACTTTCACATCCAAGGGCAGCTGTTCATTATCCTTTACCGTAGTATCTACTAACAGACATGATGGATACACTGCTCACTTCATGCTTTTTCTGCTATATGATTTATGCTAAAAGCCAATTTAAAAAGAATAAAGCAAGAGTCACCCACTTTCTAGAATGAGATCAATACCACTCTCATGTCTGTATGTAAACAAGAGAATGTCGGCTTCAGGCCGACGTTGCATGATGGAGCACACAGGGAGGAGGAGGGTGGATCAGGGTGGGGTTGCATACAAACTAACATGCTCTGTGAAATAAAAAAACATTGTTCACAGCCTTCTGGCTAGGGTGTGTTTCCACAATTAGCTCTATCAGCCTCACCGAGAAACTGTTTGTAACCATCACACAGAATTCCAGTTTTTCCCCAGCCGTCATGGGGGCAGAGATCTGGACTCCAATTTGCAGATTTTGGCTTGATCAGATTCAGGGAAGCGTGATGCTAACACCCTCCCACGTGTTTCAACACAGATCGACATCCAGATCAAAGATTCCATTGGCAGACAACACCAGTGTGCCACCATCCAGTTGGATTTCCAGCTGCCAATCAGATTTGACCTTGAATACGTGGGGTGAGTCATGAATTTCACCATTTGGCTCTAAAACTATAACCACACGTGTTGTGATCATGCATATTGTGGTCTCCTGGATGAGTCCGGGTTTGCTGTGTACGTCTTGTCATTGCTTAAGTTAAAACGACAAAAGTCTGAACTTCACTGGGACCAACTTTGTTCATGAAAGATTAGTCCTCTATTGAATTTGTGTCAATGGAACGGCTCCCATTTCTTCCTGCCTTTAACTTAATTTTGCTTCTCATGAGGCTGCCCCACTTTCCTCCCAACTAGCTCATTCAAACAGAAGTTTAAACCTAGAATAATGAGTTCTCAAAAAAACAAAACAAAACACAACATTATCCAAAAAAGTTTTTTTGTGTTCAGTATGTGTGTATTCCTCTCCTTAAGGATTAAATTATAGGGAGCAAAACCTTAATGTAAACTAAAGCAAATCTAAAGCAATCGCGTGAATCATGAGTGACGCTTAACGGTAGATATTGGAACTATACATTTGTATTTCAATATATGTTTTTATCCTTATTTATTGTACAGTTACGTGATATTTTATGCTTTTAATGTTTTTTTAGTGATTTTAAGAGTCCAATATTTGTGAAGGACAGACATTAAGTCAAGTGAAATGACATAAACTTGATTGTCATTTTTCCTGTGGGGGTTTTTTTTTTTTTAAACGAATGTATAATCGAAAACAACTTAACTTAATGCGACCTGTATCTGTGTTTTATTTTGTTGTGTTGTTTTTATGTCCTATAATTGTTTCTGGTATGTGCGTGTGTGTGTGTTTTAATCTGCATGTGTGTCATCATATCCTGAAACTGTTTCCAACTGTTTTCAGTCTAGTTAGAAGTGTTCAGTAAGGGGTAAATAGTCCACAACAATTTCCAATTTTATATTACAGCATCAATAGATGTCAAATGGTTCTGTAAAAATAGTTCATAATAGACTTTTTCACTTTATGCAAAAGCTATTAACAAACTAAAGAAGGAATGTGTTTTTGACAAACATAGCTCCAGGTTCTTTATCACCAGGATGCAAAAATCCATATTTCTATATTCTAGTCCTGCTCATTGATTTGCTTCATTGCACCATGTCACATTCATCTTAGAGATATTAAAGGATCGCAGCTGCATTTAAGATGTTGTGACAAACTCTTCTCTTGTTGATGCTCTTCTCTCAGTGGAGATGGACGTTTGCACCGGCCGGTGATGATCCACAGGGCCGTGCTGGGCTCGCTGGAGAGGATGATCGCCATCCTGGCTGAAAACTTTGGAGGGAAATGGTGAGGACCCCCGTCCCCCGTCCCCAGGCTTATCCCACAAAATCATTAGACTGATGTAATGCAATGGCAGCACCCTGACCCTTCACCTCTGTCTAACTCACCCAGGCCACTGTGGCTGTCTCCAGTGCAAGTCATGGTTATACCTATAGGGGGCAACCATGAGACATACGGCAGGCAGGTCAGTACAGGATGATTTTCTTGTGGTCTTCTTTTTCATTGTCATTATTAATTTGCTCAGTGATGCAAGAAGCTCAGCACAGATACCATCTTAACATTAAGCGCTTTTTGTCTTTTAAGGTGGTCCAAGAGTTCCATGAAGCGGGCTTCATGGTTGATTTGAATGACGATTGGGGAGCAACCTTAAGTAAGAAGATTCGTTCTGCTCAGCTGGCTCAGTACAACTACATATTTGGTAAGAAATGAAAATACTATACTCGCTTCTTCTGTTACTAAAACCTGTTTGTCTTTAACTCTGCTGTGGATGTTCCTGTACCTCATTATGAGACTTTAATATTTTATTTCTGTGTGTTCCCCTAGTGGTGGGGGATGAGGAGAGAGAGAGTGGAACGGTGAATGTAAGGAGCAGAGGGGGTAAACAGCTGGGCAGGAGGCCGACAGACGAGGTGCTGCTGTCCCTCACTCGGCTGCGAGACTCCAGGAGCAACCTGGACAACTTTTGATGAATTCACTAAAAATGAGTCTCTGATGTAAATAGTATTTTCTTACACATTCAACCGGTTATTCTATGAAATAAAATCTATAATAAAAGATTTTTTTTAAAATATAGTCCTTGTTCTTACTTGTGTTTTGATATTTTCTGATATTTATGACCTAGAAAGTGCAAAGAAAGAGATTTAAGGCCTTTTTGACATCATTGCCAGCATTACTCAGGAACAGTGTAGTGTGTGACCTTATGGTTATTAAGTATGTAAACCCCCTGCTTACGTAAGTCTGTGTCATGATATCAGAATAGCAAACGATGCATACCTTTAAAAGAATGGAAGAAAGGGAGGACTTGGAAGGGAGTTTGACTAAATTAGGAGAGGGAACAGCGATGTCAGGAGTGTGTTTTTATGTGTGTTTAGTGGAAACAGCAAAGTCAGGGTAAAGGCCAAAAAGATTGAACATTTTTCCATTTTAATTGAGAAAGAAAAGACACTGGTCACAACATTGACAAAGGGCGAGGGAGGCGCCGGCTCAGAGAGTGAACTGGACAAACGTGACCGCTTCAAACAAGCTGGTGGTGGAACAGGTGGATGGAATTGTGTGGTAACTTCACCTGGAGATGATTTAGTGGGCCAGAGGGTAAAAGTGACAGAGCTTTATGAGGAGGCTCCTGTTGTAAACCAGACACAGGTCCTCTCAGACTGAAAACAGGTCAAGCTCGGGTATGAATGAAAGTCAAAGCTTCAAGAGCTCAGACCAGCGTTCTAAACAGTCAGGCTTGTACAGGGAGGAAATGCCACCAGCGCTCCTGTTTCCTGACAGGCTGTAATCCTGTGTGATGGAATTACAGAAGTGAAGTGAAGCGACAGCACGCCGATCAAATAACTCTCATATAGTTCGTTAAGGTAGGGAGATATTTCTAGATTAATGTTAGATGTCTTGACATTTAATATTTCCTAAAAATAAATGACAACTTCACAGTTGGTGAAGGTGTGTGTTTGTGTGTGTGTGTGTGTGTCTGTGTGTGTCTGTGTGTGTGTGTGTGTGTGTGGTTAGAAACATAAACATCAATTATTTCTTTTCAAACTTATTTTTTGTCTCTTTTGCTAAATTTTTAATATTCTGTATGATTTCATCTGTTGGAAATCAAGCAGTTCAGTGACTCCTCCAGGGATCTGACAGCATGTATCATCCATCCATCCATCCATCCAGCCATCCATCCATCCATCCATCCATTCTTGACCACTTATTCCATTTTTCCTGCTCTCGGGGTTTGCTGAAGCTTATCCCAGCTGACTATGGGCAAGAGGCGTTGGACACTCTGAGCGCCACGTCAGTGCACTGCGGAGTGCTAACATCAGAAAATACAGAATGTTGTTATTAGGGTTGTCAGTTTAACGCGTTAGAGTAATTAATTACCTTGCAAATTAACGCGCTATAAAGAATTAACGCAATTAATCGTGAGTGGCAAGTCAATGCGCAAGCTTTTAAATTTGGCCCATTGAGGGACCCGTAGGCTTCAGTGACGTCACTTCCTACCTGCGCCACTAGTCAAAAGCAGAGTGACTAACAGAGATGGACGCGACACAGGAGAGCGAGGCAAGCCCACTGGGACCTTTGGGAGGAAAGTTTATTTATAAAAAGAACAAAGACAGGACTATTAACATAAACGCAGTGATTTGTACCTTTTCACATCACCGAAGCAGCTCCAGCCTAAAGTATCATTTAAGTGCACACAGAGTTGTCTGTTGTCCGTTCCTATAACGTTATCTTACCCTTTTAAAGGAAATGCATCTTGTTACTGGTGCTGCCTTCTTTAGAGACATGTTGTACTATTCATTTTGAATTGCTGCATTGGGTCAGCTTTAGTATTCATTTTGATTGAGAGTCTGCTTATGTGCCTATTTGAGACTCAGCTTTATTTTATTTCTGAATTTTATTTATTTAATTTAACTGTATTTGTATACCTGGTCTAATTGGTTTGCTGATGTGCTTGACCTTTTTTCTTTTGAATTTCATCTATAAAGCACACTTAACCAGTAAAAACGTGGATTTCAAATCTTCTCTTCTTGGTGTTTTCTATTGATTAGTCATGCACTGCAATTTTGTAAAGTCCTAGAATTCAAATTCTTTATTTGGGGGGCCTTTAGCAGGTATGAGAGTAAAACGTGATTAATTAGATTCATTACAAATCCTGTAGTTAATTAGATTTTCTTAATCACCTGACAGCACTAGTTGGTATATGATGTGTTATACTCACTGTATGAGCTGGATTAATGGCTGTCAGTAGTTTAACTATTTAAAAGTAACTATTCAAAAGCAAAGTTAATCTGAAGCAAGGCCAGTTAGTTTGCTTTCAGACAAGTTTTTGGAGTCTGTCATTTAAGACTAGAACCTATTTCTCACTGATTTATTCTCATACCGTATTAGTATTTGTATGACTCCTCGTGTTAAGCTTCTGCTCTGCTGTCAGCCCTGAGCTACAGGAGACGATAACAAGCGGCCCAGACAGCACATCTACCAGCCAACATTACACAGTAGTTGCGTAGTGATGATACAGACCATTAGCTCCAGTAAACACTTAAATCTTTACTTAATAGATAACAATATCAGGCTCCCTTCGTACTTCTCTCTTTCCCACTGCTCCTACCCTTTACCCCACCATTACCACCATCTTCCCTTTGAGCACACACACGAAAAGCAATCCTTCATTCAGCTGGTAGAGTCGCACAGAGTTCATAGGAAATTATTTTTTAGCCAGAGGGGTTTACAGGAACAGAAAGCTGCTATGAGCCAGTAAACAATATATAGTAGGACAATAAAGAGGATTAATACAGGGGGGGGCACAGAGGGATGTCTGTAACATCACAGAAGTCATGGGAAAAGCATCTTGAAGTGTCCATTAAATGTTAAAGGGCCTGGAATACAACTATGTTTCAATCATCCTTTAAATATGATTAATTTGATGTCCTGCTGGAGCTTTTGTTCGTTCACACTGACACTTATTTTCTCTACTAATCTGTTGACATAGCCAGAAAATAGAAACAAATGCCCATATGTGGTTAGTTTATGGAACTATAACAGCAAAAATGTCAACTTTTTAGCTTAGAATTGACTGACTACTGATTTGAATGTGAAATCAATTTTTTTATTTTGTCAAGCGGCTAACCAGATAATTATTTATGGCACCTCTGATCACACACACCACCCACGCTGGCCCATTGACTCATTGATTCAAAGATTTTTTTGAGTGTTTTTGAACAATGCTAAAATATTTTATTTTAAATAGGATTCTTTTGACATGATCTTTGCTGCAAATAAGGAATGCTAACATGTCAGAGACAGTTGTCCTGTTTTCCATCTGATCAGGTGAATTTGAACAGAACTGTGTGGGGTGACGACGTTTCCACTAACCTTTTCTGATCCGATCTTGCAAAACACACATTGAAATACGTCAATGGAAACATGTCAGAAAGTTGTGAGGAAACTCGATTCCCATCAGAAAAGCATATTTGGCAACGCAGCATCAGTTGTTAAGAGACAGATTTTTGCATGACTGTCATCCTGGAAATTCAGTTTTCCTTTGGGGGGGGGGGTCGGGTGGCGCTGATCCAAATGGGGGAGGAGGCCGAGACGAACAGGCTGGTCTCAGGAAGATAAACAGGCTGTTAGTATTGTTCACCTGGTATCGCTGAGAAACTGTCAGCCTGAGTGATTGAAGGTTCCACCTCCAGAAATAGGTCCAGTGAGGCCGGGTCGCCTTTCCCCTTCCACCCTGTTATAAATAACCCCTCTCTGTGTGTGTTTGTGTGTCTTTTAGAGTAGGGGCTAAAAGTGTGTGAGCAAAGAGAGACACAGAACGCTGACTAAACCACCGGGACGACCTTAGAAAGTGAAGCTCCACTGAACAATAACAGGAGGTCAGAGCCAAACGGTGACAGTGACCCGACGAGACCCTCGGGTGGTCGCCTCAACACACACACACACACACACACACACACACACACACACACACACACACACACACACACACACACACACACACACACACACACACACACACACACACTTATTTGGACTCTGCCCTCCCTCCAGTACTCAGGCTGCATGGTTCCCTTCCTTTTGTGATTCTCCCACGACTCTGTGTGTATCAGAGGTATTTAGATAGCGGCTGATAAATGACCACCTGAGGGAATATCACTCCATCATCTGAACTGTTTGCATTGATCAACAGGTGGTCGTGTAAATGTATGACCGATCAGCATGAGCATGCACAAAGATGTTAAAGTTAAATTCAGCTGATTGGAGTGTTTTTGGCTTCTTTTCAGAGCTGAACTGAAACGAAACAGAGAATTGAAATGTAAAACAGCAGAATAAACTTTTCAGAAAGCTTTCTGCTCTTACCCCAAAAACCTCAGCCCACCCGCGTTGACTGGCCTGACGGGCCCCGGCTCTCATTCCATCCTGCAAACTCCCCCTTTTGTCTGTCTGTTCCTCTCCCCTTACTCTTCTGTTTAGTCGCTCTGCTCTCTATAGTTCAGAGGGGATGTTGCTCTCATCTCCATTTCTAATCCGCTTACGGGGAGTTCACACTTTTTGACTCAGACATGCGCCTGCCCTTGGATTTAGATGCGCATTGAAGTCATGGATGTTCCTGCAGGCATGCATGCATGTGCTCCAGGTTCCCATAACAAAGACACACAGATAACTCTGCACAGAAGTGTACAGTGTCTGCCTGGCCTTACTCTGCTCATAAGTATGTCTGCTATGCTCAGCTCATTGCTGCTGACCTGATTTTTTTTTAAAATTTATCCCGTTCTCATCAGAGCAAGTTACCTCCAGAGAAGACAGGGCAGACAGAGGCAAGAACAGAATGAAGCTTATTCCAATCAAGAGCCTCGGGGTAAAGAGGCGTTTGGTTTATTGTTCTAGCCAGCCTGTTGAATCGCTCTCAGGAGGGAGGAGTTTATGAGTTCAGGGGAAGAGCAGAGGTCATGTTTACACTCAGGCCAATTCACTAATCCAGGAGAAAAAAACCCCAAACCTCTGTAAATTCACAAATATTTACAGTGACCACTTCCCTCCAGCAGCAACCCACTGTAAAAAAAAGAAAGAAAAGTTTTTATGAGGAGAAGTGAAGAAAGGAAGGCTCCGGAGGCAAGCATCAGTTTTGAATTTGCTCGCATTACTTTTTTTTGCCAACCCCCCCCCCACACACACACACACACACCCCTCAGTGGAAGACGCCCCCTGCTCTGAGATCCCCGACTGCTGCTTGTGTTTTTCAATTCCTGCTGGACGCATTAAGAGCCGAGCCAGACCCAAGAATTCGTGCAGCAGTAAAAGAAGAATCTGACAGAGACCCTGAGGGTTGGGACTGAAATGACGTCCAATCTGAGCGTTAACTATCTGAACGTGAGGCCTGCCAGCTGCAGGAGTTCAGCTCTTATGTAACCGTTTTGGACGTGAGAGAAGTGAGAATTATGTGATTGTTACTGGAAAGTTGCAGACTTTGCCCGTCTCTGGCCTCATAATAATTATTCATCCGATTATTTGCAAACCATGATTTGTTAAAGATTATATTTATGGTGAAAAGTTCATTCAAATGTGTTTTAATGTTAAACTAAACCAATAAAAGGGTTTTTAAACTGCTGTGTTTTTTATGTGTGATTAATTCATGCCGTAGTATGAACCTGTATGTTTTTTGTTGTTAGTTCTTTCGTACCAGATGTTGTTCATTCACAAACTCAGCGCTGCGTGATCGACTGTGTGTGTGTCCTTTATTTCCAGAGTGTCTCTCTCTCCTAATCTCAGCTCTGCAAAATCCAGTGCGACCTCAGGGAATGAATGGAGAGGCTGACCTTAGACTTTGACCCCAGGTTGTTTTCAGGATTCCTGCTTTGGAGGTTCAGTGTAACTTAAACCTGGCTGAGCAAAGCACAGACAGACTGGTCGGTTCATGTGAGGCTGAAGGAAAGAACACGGCCAGATCCCTGATGGAGACATAATTCAGGGCTAGTTTGAAATATTGCAGACATTTCATAATAGTGTCTGTCTGTGAAGTATTTTTTCTTAATATTTTTAGACTGGAATATGCATAGCAGAGAGTTTGTTTGTAGCTGCCTAATATCTGTGTAGAATGTGTATGGGTTTGGCTCTCAAGTGCATTTGGCATCATCTAAACACTAAAAATAAAGTTGTATTCCATTGCTGAAGATGTGTTATATTTGGATCACAGATACACACTGGGTATAGATAAACTAGAAGATTGATCTCTCCATAAAGTGGGAGCTGAGTGGCGTCCGAGGTTTCGCCTGCTTTAGTGTAATGATGGGAAGCTAGTCTGAAACATGTAGTTTCATGAATCCATCCAAAAACAACAAACTGTGCCTTCAGGATTGGTCACGACCACGTGATGCTCAGTGAATCAATCTAGACGCACACAAAGTACATTTCTATTTCTCATTATTTTAGACTTTCAAATAAAGAACCAGCTTCACTCAGAGTTCTGACCCCGGGAAAAATTATTTCTCTTAAGATTTGATTATAACTAAAGCGAGGCCCTCAGAGGGCCCCAAGAACCCAAAAAGAGGCTCTGTCCTCCCAGATTCACCTTATTTATTTGTTATTTGTTAATTTGATTACATGCAAATTCGTGTGGGAATATGAACTGTTCGTGCCTGGTAGTAACTGAACTGACGGGAGGGGAGGTGGGGGGTGGCGCTGCATTATTATCCGGTCGTCCATCTCCGCTGCGGGGACACTGGGGCCCCTTCACACATCAGGTTGATGGGGCTCATGATGGATGTCTCCTCGGGGTCGGCTGCCCTGGATTACTGTAGCCAGGAAGGAGCTGCTGATTCACTTAATTGCTTCAAACTAATGAATACCGAGGTAGAAAAGATGATTTTAAAAATTACTGACTGCTCCTCTGTCTTAATCCACACTACTTCCCCCCCCTCACAATTGAATCGTGTGGAATTTTGTGGGGATCTGATTCTCCTCTGGTGTCACCATGAGGTCAGCACACAGTGTGTGTTTTGTGGTGAAGTGTCTCAGCAGCTATCAGGTGGACTAGCATCAAACGGGTTCATGGATCACCACCAACAGTTTGACATTTGAAATCTAGAGTAATGTTGTGAAAACTGCTGGACGCAGTCGGTCACCGCGGGACTTCGTTTGACTCACATGCACTTTGAACTTCCCCTGACATTTCATTCAGTGCCCTAATTTGTTCAAGGTTGAAAATATGTCAGGTCCTTCATCATCATCTTCATGAGTATTGAATTGAAATGCAGGCAGTGATATGATAATCGACCGAAGCTCTCGTTGTAGCCCAGCTGCGTGGTTCCGCTCTACATCCCGTGTGCCTCTAGTGCCAAACATGGCTGAGCTGTGCCAAGCCATACCATACATGCCTGTTCACACAGACTTAAATCCGCTTGTTTGTTGTTGTGATGTGTGGACATAGTGGCCCAGTGGCTCCTCTCAATGGGCAACAATTGGTCTTTGTGTGAATAATTGGAACAAGGTTATTTCAGCAGTTTTTGTCAGCCAATTTGGGTCCGACTGAGTCGACCTTTCTCTCTCCCTCCTTCTCATGTCGTCGTCTCACCAGTGACGACTGTAAATCCTCATGACGGGGTTCCACTAATCGATCCCTTTATCGTTGTCTTTTACCCTCAGTTCCCCTTTTCTTTTTACTTTACCTCACCACACACCCTTGCAGAAGATTTGAAGAAATGTGCAAAAATTAAATTTGCAGCAGAACAAAGTAGCTCTCTTGTTTCTCCAAGCCACATCCAAGCCAGAGTGAAGAATTTTCCCTGCTGGCTCTATGCGCCCGTCTCAGACTACACCACTTTGATCGGACCCTGGCACAGGATTGGTGGAATGGAGCAAATATTGACTCCATCTGAGCCAGACAAATCATTCCTCCTTCCTGTGTTCTTGCTCTTTCACTCTCCTTTACACTTGCTCAGTTCCTGTCTAATCTGCCGTTACCTCTTTCTCTCGCATTCCCTTTCATCCCCTTTCTGCCGCCGTCTTCTTTTCATTCTCTTTGTGTCGCTGTCTGTCTCTCTCTCTCCTCTCTGCTCAAGGCTTCTCAGGGTTACAGTTCTCCTCCTCTTCTCATGTGAGTTAGGTGCTTTCACAAAAACCAATACACCAGTCTATCTCATTTTGAAATTCATGCAAACTTCATGTTGAACATGATCTGAGTCTTAAAACAAGCTGCAAAAGTTTGAACGTGCCATCATACTTTCTGATTTCATTCATCGGAACTAAAATATTGATGAAATCATATTACTCCTTTTTTTATCTTGTTGTTTCTACATTTGAACTTTAATTCTACTGGATAACCATCATTCACAGATACAGTATGAATTGTTATGCTGAGATTTTACAGGTGTAGATGTGAGTGTGAGCTCCAGTTTAAGATACAAACCCCAACAGCCTTATAGGTCTTGTTGATATTCTGCAAAGATGCTTGTAAAAGTCTCTGCAAACCTCTGCAGAGAGGTTTGCAGAGACTTTTATGGGTCACCGTACGACTACAGGCTGACACACTCCAGCCAAATATCCAGAACACATTGTGTTGACCCGTGTACTGAGTAGGCTCATTGACGGCTGGTTAGAACCGGAGAGAAAAGGAAGAACTTAAACTAGCACAGAAACAAAGGAGGATCTTTACATAAAATGGTTTCATGAATGTCTGTATGAAACTTTTCTTCCTGAGGTGTTGAGATGTTTCAGTGTGGACCCACACAAAGACACCAATCTCCATGGACACAGGTTTCAGTCTGGAAGGGATCTGTTATCAGAACTGGTGTTGCATGGACAGGGATTACTGGGGCCTTTGGTGCACTAACAGGTAATGATAGCCATCAGACAGGTGGCAGCTTGCAGAGCTCCGACCGCCGAACCCCGACTCTCTGCTGGCCTGAGGAAGTCTGGAGGCCTCATTAACTTTAACACTTAATGGCTTGCAATGCCCAGGGCTGGAGTGTATGTGTTTTTTCTGCAGGGTGTGTGTGCATGAAAGAAGTTTTCTGAGTGATAAATCTCTCCCACTGGGCAGTGCTGCTCTGATCTGTTCAGACATTTTCAGACCAGCTAGCTGAGAAACATAACAGATCTTCTGCTACACACAGACCTCCCAGGACATACACACAAACACGCCACATCTGTGTGCTGCGGTGACTGGATGATTTAGACGTGATTTGCTTTTCAGGCTTGTGTGGTTGGTGGTGCGAGGCGCCGTGCCAACAGCTGAGTTTTTACTTCTGGCGTTCCCAGAGAACGAGAGATAGAGAAGGATGGAGGAGAAAGAGATGGCTAGAGAGAAGGGGGAGGGGAGCAGAGGGCTATAAGTGGTCATGGACCACTGGTTGCCATGGCAATGACCTCTGGCTAATTGCAGTTACTGATAGACACGCTGCTTAGAAGTACAGAGATATCCATTTCACTAATCACCTACGAAATACGTACACCCCCCCGAGATACTGCCTATCTGTGCACGGGCATTAACGTCTGGAATCCACCCTCGGTGTTGCCGCTGCGCCTTTTACATTCACTTTTTTATTTTCAAAGATCCAACGTTAAGCTGGTTCTGTAATGCGGTTCAAGTGGGCTTTGAAGGGGCTAATCTCCATCACCATCACTGTGTCCATGTTTCAGGATGCCTGTCCAAGAAAAACAACTCTGGGACATCTCGGGTCCTGGGTGTGTTACCGTGTCCGACATCATAACTCACTGCGTCGCCGCCCTCCCTTCCACTTATTAGCCTCTCTCAGATTTCCTCCATCCCGGCTCTATTCTCAGGGGCAGCAGAGTGGGAAATGTTAAGAAGGATCAGAAATGTCCTTGAATAAGACGGACACACTAGATTGTGTTCTTATGTTGATGAACTAGACTCCTAACTCCCAGAGGATCTTTAGTAAACATTTTTATTATCAGTAGTTGCATAACTGTCTCACTTAACCTCATCTATCCATGTCCATCATGTGATCATCCCCATTCAGGATGCTGTGTTTTTGTGGGATAGAAGCAGTTACATGATTTTTTTTGTTGTCGTTTCTAGTTCTACGGATAAAGTTTTGAAGTGTTTGGACCAAAAGACATCCTGATAAGATCGTCCTCATGTCAGACTGATGAACATCAATGTGATGTTCTACATCTGGTTATCCAGAATGTTTACATTTATATCCTGAATTCTCAACATGTTTTTCTGATATAACCACCAAACCTATAATCTTAATGAAACCATTATGAGTCATAAACGGGGGTCATGTGATGAGCGTCAAACTGTCATGAGACTGCATGTCCTTAAATGCAGCGACACACTGGAGGAAGTCGTCTGTGTTGGTGGAGATGTGTTGTAGGAGCCCTGCCTAGTATCAACTAGTTTAAACAGAAACTATTTGGGTGTGTAGCGAGACAAGAAACATTAACTTTACCAGTGGATCTGGGTGAACGGGTGCATCCATGAATATTTTCTTTCTGTGACACATGCGAGGGCAGCCTTTATGATGGCACACGTGTGTCGTTGGAATTTGGATTAGAGTTTAATTTAATTAAAAGTGACTGTTGGACCTTTGTGGAGGTTTGCACTCCACTAAATGCCCTTCTAGTTAGCTTACTGACAGGCGCTTCTGTCTGTCGGTTCCCTTTTTCCTTAAT
Source organism: Antennarius striatus (assembly GCF_040054535.1). NCBI lineage: Eukaryota > Metazoa > Chordata > Actinopteri > Lophiiformes > Antennariidae > Antennarius > Antennarius striatus. Next base: position 16,015,657 of record NC_090784.1, read on the forward strand.
CTCTTTACTGTGTCTTCTCAGCTGTCTTTTTTTTTCTTTTTCCAGATTGAGATGAGTTGTGTGTTGTTTTTATTTACGCCACTGTTGACCAAAGGTGCCATGTGAACAATCAACCATCTTACACACAACATCTTTCATAAATACCTGATTCAGAATCAAGCACCTGCATTTGAAATCTTGTTCCAAAGAGTGCAAAGTTAAGAGAACCAATCCACATAAACCCGAATTCACAGAATCTTAAACCTTTATTTCAAACCGAGATCAGAAATGAATCACTGAAACATTAAAGAGTTGTAAAATAAGGACAGAATTGTATAATTTGCCTTCTTTGCCTTGCTAGGAAACACAAATATTCCCATTTGTCATTTTTTTTTGCATTCTTATTAAAAAACGAACCCTTCGAATTTATCACAGTGTGTAAATGACTGAGAAAAAAAGTAACTTTCCTCAGAAAACATTTTATTCAAAGTTAGATAAAAGGTGACCCAACATTCCACCAGAAGCCATTTAGCTCATGGAGATCTTAACAAGTTTTGTTCTCCTCCTCTTTGTCACCCTTCACATCCCATCATCCCTTGGGGCTGTGTTCAGGCGCCATTGTTTTTGGTTTAGAAAGTGGTCCTATCTGATCGGAGAGGCTGGTGGATTTCAAGTGGGATAAATATCGTGTAAACAAGTTGGAATGTGATGGTTTTCACATCTTTCTCAGACTGAAACCAAGAAGAGTTGTCAAGCCACAAACACAAACACAAACACACAGACACAGACACACACACACACACACACACACTTACAAACACACACAGAATCGTCATTATGCTCAGAGAAAGAGTGTCTCTCGGGTGCATTTATCTGCGCTCTGATTTGGTGAAACACGTCTGCTTTCATGAGTGTAATGAGAAAACACAGCCATGTTTATGTGAATTACACTTACGTTCTGCCTCTTCCTGCTGTAGCAGCCAAACCCAGATTTCATTCTCACAAAATACAGAATAATCATTTTCTACTTCCAATTTCCACTTTGTTGTAGAACAATTAATGTTTGTATTGGCACAATGGCACAGCCATAAAGCTTTGAACCCCCCCACCCCCCACACACACACACACACACACACACACACACACACACACACACACACAAAGTGTCCCTGCTGCAGATGCTGCCAGCTCAGGGCTGTTTCCGACAATGAGTAGATCATTACTACTGATCAGGGTGACCTTCCACAATGGAGCGTTCTTATGTTGGATTGTGCAACTCAGAAAGCGGCTCTGAGAGTTATTATAGCTTAGTCAGGGCCCATAATGGTGTGTGTGTGTGTGTGTGTGCGTGCGTGTGTGTGTGTGTGTGTGTGCGTGCGTGCGTGTGTGTGTGTGTGTGAGAATGACAGAGAGAGAAAGAGAACGAGTGCGCAAGGCAGTGGGAGTGTATGGATTATGCGTGTGAAAAGGGAGAGAAAGTTGTATAATCTGTTCATTTTGTGTCTCCTGTCCCCCCCCCACCACCACCACCACCACCACCACGTCCCCCACCCTCACCCCGCTCCACGGCCCCCCCTCTGGCTGCCAGACGTCACACCAGTTTATAATAAGGACCCCAAAAAAAGTTGTGAACGAGGGAAAAAACGGAGCCCTTCCCACTCCGCAAAATCACGGGGAGTGACCGTGACAGGACAGGAGGAAGGGGACAGAGGTCTGAAGAAGCCTTCCAGGACTACAAGTTTCTTTCGGGACTGCGCGGACCTGAACGGAGCTTTTTACCCGATCGCTGGACTGAACGGATAATCGATCAGGTTATCAGAAGCGGGGATAGAGCTGAGACTTGTGGAGGAGCATGAGGCTCACTTTGGTTTTCAGGTAAAACTTTTTACACAGCTGCAACCTGCTTCTTCACCACATGTGGTGGATCGCATCCCACTCTGAGCGGGCATTGTGTGTGTGTCTGTGCGTGAGTGTGTGTGTGTGTGTGTGTGTGTGTGTGTGTGTGTGTCTGTGTGCGTGCGTGTGTGTGTGTGTCTGTGATGACTGTGGTCGAGACTTTTAATTATTTTGTTTTGTGGCGACTTGTAGACTTTTGCGCACGACGCGTCGTATTGCGCGCTGTGCGCCGCGAAGGATATATGATAGGAATTCACCCGAAGGTAATTATTTATGTTCAGTTAGAGTCCCTCTCTTTCTCCACACCACAGGACGGATTTTTGTGTTTTCCTCCCCGCTGTAGATCCCCCCTCTCTCTTTGCTTGTGCCCTCGGAGTTTCCTCCACAATGTGCCACTGTAGCGTCCGGGGAAACGTGGACCCGGGTAGGGGGTCGTTACTTCGGCCTCAGCGGCTCTGTTGTGTCGGATTGTGCGGGACCTTTGTCTGTGTTTTTCGGGGTAGTTATGCAGTCTGGTGTGGGGAAGCTTCCAGAGACCACGGTGGTGAACCACACTGGGGAAAAGGGACCAATTATTCCCACTACATGTGGCCTGTGGACTGGTGATTGCGGTATTGGTTGGGTTCTCGTGGCGAGTCCTGAAATGTCCATCCTAGCAGTTTAGTATAATATTCAGACCATTTTCTTGGCAGATGAGGAGAGGATATTCCACTTGACTCCAAAACACTTGTTCTGACAGTTTTATGCAGCTTGTTTTGCTCCACTACAGGTGTAGAAAGATTAAAAAAAATCTCTCTCTTTCCTCAATAAAAGTGTGATTATCTGATGAAATGACATTTTCAGACTCAGCAGCAGCGGTCATGCCTCCTCAAGTGGTTGGCAAATCAAATTTGAGGACTGGAAGCCAAAATTAAAGGAGACTTTGAACACCATTCCGACAACCTCAAATAAAACATACCTCACTGGGAAAGATGATTTTGATGTTGTGACTGAATGAGCCTGAGTGTGTGTTTGTGTGTGTAAGAAAAACCCACATCCCTAGGGTGTGTGTAGTCCTAAAGGGGCATGCAGAGAGCAAACACACTCTCTGTTGAAGCTAATTGGTTTGTCCCTGCCTCGGCTTTCCCAGGTTGGTGGAGATGTTTGCCTGTGAACTTGTCACCTGTAGTGGAAAGAAAGAGTTAATAAACTCTGGTTAGGTCACTGGAACATTTGATAGGGTGTTCACTCAGTGTGTTTAACACTGTTTTTAAACTAAATGTACATTTTGGAAAAAGCTACAAGAAATTCTATGAGTCATGGGCAAAGAATAATCAAAGTCTGTGTGACTTTACTCACCGTAAAGCACTTTAACATTTAGGTCATAGAGTTGTTTCCTTTACAAAAGACACATTCAACCTGCTGATATTTAACATCCCGTTGATGCAGCACCTCTGTCGCCCTCTGTTCTTTGTCCCCTCAGGCTCTATGTGCTGTGGGGATTTGTGGTGGTCACGACCTCCGTGACCAAGACCGCCAAGAGGAAGGTGAGTCATCGGCTCATTAGTGTCACTGACAACAGCATCGCTATAGAGAAGTGAAAAGTGATGACAAATGATTGACATTTTTCTTACTATCTGTTTTAAATCAAGCCTGACATAATGTTATTTACTATGTAAGAACTACGAGATGCTGGAACTGTTCCTCTTGTCCCAACTGTGAATGACACCCAGTCAGAACCACAAAAATCATTTTTGGATAGCATGCAGCCATTTAATGTCACTATTTCAAACAGCTGAAGGCTCAGCTTCAGTTTAAACTTCAAAATACAGTTTTATATTGGATGATGACATTCATTCAGATGTTTTCATAACCGAAATGGTGTGATAATGAAGGTTCTTACAGTGGAGAACCTCTGGAGGATAGTCATCTGTATTGTCTGCTCGATTTGGCGGCAGCTCTTTGTTTGCACGTCCTGTCCTCAGCTTGACTGTTTTGATCTCACTGGTGTCAAAATATTGTTTCCAGCAGCAGCTGTTTTTACGGTAAAGAAGTTCTAAAAACTTAACAATCTGCTCACCATTAGCTACTTCAGGTATATTTTTCCCAAAGGAGATGGAGGCTTCTGTATTTCTTCTCTTTCCACTTTGAACATATTTGGGTCCATTTTCCGAGCGCTTACAGATGCAGACGAGGAGGACGAAACAGAGCAATACCACAAGAAATTGGTTGTTGGTAGTGGAGCTGCCATTTAAGCAAGACCAAATTAAAGCTAATCCAAGGCAGCTCAAAAATTTTTGAATATCAAACTTATAAAACTCAGATCACCAGAAAATAATGGCTTGGTAAATGTACGATAAGTAAATAACAACTGTTTACCAACAATCTTTTAAAATGTGATGGCACCCAACTGTTTTCACTGCCCCCTAGTGGCCACATGAAATAATGTAGGTGTAATAGGAGATGAAAAGTCTGTCTACTCTTATTCTGATGTATAACTGTGTACCACAGTAGGACATCCAGTTTTTTAGACATCTCACTTCAATGGTTTTGTCAAGCTTGTCTTATATTCACAATTGGTCATAAGTAGCAAAACATAACTTGAATACAGTCAGTATTAATACTATATGTAAGTCAAGAAGAAGTGTGGATTTTCCCCTCTCCTCCTCTGTAAACTGTTTAGAATGAGCTTGTTCCACTGCCCATACGTAGAGGAGGAATAATTACATGTACAATGGGTGTGTCAGGATTCTGTCAGAAATATTCCTTAAACAGGCCCACAGCTGATGAGGGCCCAAACTTTTACCAGGATGAAAAACTTTAATAAAAGCAGAGGCAGATTTCAGAGTGAACCCCTGTCTGGTTCAGACGTGGTCGTACAGTGTTGCAGGAGTTTAACCAGTAGCTGCAGAGGTCAGCGGCGACCGCTCCAGGGTCACTGCACGGAGCTCATTAATGGTCCCAGTTATGTGGCAGCTGTGTGTTTGATGTCACTCATTACAACAGACCATACCTCCTCTCCAGAAACACACACACACACACACACACACACACACACACACACACACACACACACACACACACACACACACACACACACACACACACACAACACACACACACAGAGTCATTAGGTTTGTCCGACCCCCCCCCCCCGGCCCAACATCGTTCTATTTCTCTCACCCTTTTTATTCATCGTCCTGTTGTTTTATCTTAGACAGATGCAGGAACTCTAAATCTGTAGGAACAGCACACATGCATTGACACCTGTCTTCTCTCTTTATAAAGACTTGAACAGTATGATAAGTTGGATATTCCTGTCTGTGCAAATGCATATTTACACACTCAGCAAGAGTGAGAGGTGGAGTGGAGCGCAGATTTATGTTTTGCTTCTTTTTAAATGGAAACTCTTATTCAGCTCTCATGTTTTCCACTCTGCCAGGCAGCTAATGCTTCAGATATGGAATGAGTGGAAGAACATTAATCTATATCAACAAAGGAAGACATCAAAGCCTGACCTGGCACCCACACATGTGCACTTACACATGCACAGCCAGGTCAGGCCCCATCCTGTCATTTCTCCAGCGCATTCAACACAGACTCACATGAATTTGTCCATCTGCTTATAAGCTGCTGGCGGGGGGACTGTGCCTCTTCTAAGCCCGAGTGAACTATGAAAAGTTTAGGATTTATATTTTGGCCCCAGAGGAAGGAAATTCACAAGACTACAGCTCATCGACTGTGTGAAATATGTCCTTTTCTTGATTTTGCAATTTTTTTTGCAAAGTCAAGTGCCGGTACTTCTTAAAAATGTTGCAAAGCCACGCAGTTGTTGGGATTTTTTTTTTTTCAACAGCAGTATCAGTGTTAAATTCAGCTGTAGGTCAGTTGAATGTTATATTAAAACAGTGAAAAATGTCCTTATATAAAATATCAAATGAATATTTTCTCAATAAATAACTTTTGAAACAAACTTTTAAATAAAATGAAACAAAACTTACAATATTGTACTCTCAGACATGAAGTGAAAAACAATACAGCTGCCTGGTCTATGAAGAGACACTTATGGACTAAATTTATTTCAATTTATAATATTTTATTTTCAGTGAAAATGGGTAAAGTAGCAGATATGACCTCATACAGACCGATCACCTCATGAACTGATGAACGATGAGCCGTCACAACAAGCTCAGGCAGACTCCAAGTAATTACCATAAAATAGCCGATAATAACTTAAATGATTGTCAGAACTGAAATCATTAGTTGATGAATTGTTTTGTTGATTGACAGCAAAAATGGCAAAAGTTACTCTCATTTCAATGCTTTCTGTTTTTCCTAGTTTTCAAATCTGTTTAAAGAGTATAGTTTTGGACTGGTGGTTGGACAGGAAGGCTAGTTAATGAAAAGAAACCAGAAGATGAATTTGTAATGAATATTATGGTCTGTGTGTTTACCAGGTGGCAGGGCGGCGTTCCCGACAGGCGTTTGAGGTGGAGCCCGTGGAGGGGGTGTGGTCTGTCTGGGGGGAGTGGTCCGGATGCTCTCAGACCTGTGGCGTGGGCGTCTCACAAAGGACCAGGACGTGTTTGCCTCCTCCCCCTCAACTCACCCCGGCCCTCTCCCACGTTCCACCTAACTGGGGAGGATATTTCCCCAGTGGAATTGGGGGTCCTGTCTTGTCACCTGTGCACTCCTACTACCCTCCCCGTTACTCTGGGCAACACTCCTCTTATCGCCCCCCTTCCATCCCCACCAATCCCAACCCGGGGCTGCCGTTATATCGCAACACCGGGGGAGGGGGAGGAGCTCCAGTACCGAGACAATCCAATCCCTCCTCATCCTTTTACCAGCCAGAATTCTCCCCATCCAATCAAGACCACGTGCCTGTTTACCGGCCTCCGTACCACGTTCCTTCCCACAGCTACAACCAACCAACAAGGATCATCAGGAGACCGACCAATCCGGCGATATTACGGGCTGGTGGGGGCGGGAGCAGAAGGTCGGTCTCCACCAGTCGGGAAGGTTCGCCTGCTAGGAGGTGAGTGCCATTGGACAATTAGAAAGCAAAGCAACCAATTAAATGCTAAACTATTATAAAGTACATCATTGTCATTATATGTTCTGAAAGTAGAGGATATACAGTATAGGCGTATTATTCAATTCAATTCAATTAAAAAAAACTTTATTTGTCCCTAAAGGGCAATTGAAGGTACATTAAGCAGCAAATTTTAATACACACAAGCCAACACTAACACTAACATACACAATAAACAGATATGTACAATATATTATGTGAATGGTGTAAACAGGAATATAGAGACCATTTATATAAAGACTATTATGTAGCTTAGAAGACCAGTCATTCTAATCAGCAGCTTTCCTGAAGTGTTCAATAACATCACATGATGCCCCAAAAGATTCTGTCTGTTCACACTTCTTTTTTCCTGAGTAGTCTCAAAAATGAGACTGCTCAGATGGATTAGAAGAAATGAGAAATATTAATAGCTGGAACCATTCTGCTGTCTCTCAGTAGAAACGTTTGTGACGGTGTGATTGGATATAAAGCTGCAGTGACTACAGACCGAATCCAGTGGTTGGGATTGTTTCTGTCATTTCTGCTGAATTTATGATGCGCTATTGTGTAGTTTGTTAACCAGAGAGCACAAACACACACCTTTTTTTTTTTTTTGATGAATTACATGTTCATGGATCTCATCAGTCAGTTAAACATCGCCAGATACTACGATCTGAGAAATATTGATGATGCCGTGAAGGCCAGTATCAGGGATTTAAATTGATTATTTGACTTTGTTATAATAATGAGAATAATAATCAAGGTCTCACATAAACAGAAGCACTGATTCAAACAATTTCCAAGTTGGTCTTCCAGGAAAATGACTTCAGCATGCAGGAATTGATTTTTGCCTCAGTGGCAGCAGCAACAGTGGATTGTTTGAATAAAAGAATCCAACTGTTTGGAAGAGAACAAGCCTCCAGACAAAGACAGCGATTTGTACCTCATCACAGAATTAAAAAGTAAAAACTGGTGTAAAGAAATGCCGATTTTTTAAAATGCCATTTGATTCCTTGCTTACGATTTGTCCACTTGTCATTAGTTGAAGTGCTGACAGTGTTTAGGCAGCAGGGAGAGTTTGTTATGATGTTTGGAGTATTGGGAGTTGGAATCAGGCCCATCTGTGCCTCTGGTATCTGCGCTGTTATTATAACATTGTTTCTTCTGGTTTTTGTCATACAACCAGGCATTACAGTACTGCATTACTGTCTGCTCACCGCGGTCTGCTGGCTCCATGATGGTTATATTTACTTATGTCGACATTTGATTTCTTTTCTGTTATTTTGTGTTAATCAATAAATCTTTTTCCTGAAATACCTCATCATCTTTTTGTTGTCTTTTCTCTTCTTCTCTTTCTTTGCTTGAGGGTCTTCCAGCATCCGTCCGGGTCAGTTTGGGTACGGCAGGGTCCCGTTCTCTCTGCCTCTGCATCGACCCAACCGACAGGCCCGCCACACCGCCAACGGAACCGATGCCGCAACACCGGCCACCGAGCTGGCCATTACTGAAGATGACGACGCAGTGGCAGACAGGAAGGAGGCAGAGGAAGTAGGCGGTGATGAAGACGACAGGGAGGCTGGGAGGAGTGAAGAGGTGGAGGTAGAGGTGGAGGTACAGGTGGAGGTTGAGAGCACCGATGCTCCTCTTCCTGAAGAGTCAACCACAACCACCACGACCGGATACCCTCGCCCTCCCGTCAACCGACACCCACAAACCAGTACAGACCACGGGAGGGCCAGGGTCTCATCCTATCATCCCTTCTCACGCTCCTCATCACCGGCCCTCCAACCCAACCGCCATCGGTTCGATTGGCGCTCCGTCACCGCGCCGCCTCCTCCCGTCGCTCCTCTGCCCCGCCCAAACTCCCCTCCTGCTGCTTCACCTTTCTCCACCCCCGTCCACCACTACAGCATCAACAGAGAGATGCACCCACGTTTGGGCCCCCAGGTCCCACCAGCTGGCAACATTTACCCACTACAGCACCCCCACATCCCACACTTGGGAGTAGAATCGGGCGGGGATGAGGGGAGAGCAGCGTCTGAGGTGTACCGATGCTCCGGGCAGGAGAAGGAGCACCGCAGGTGCTTCTCACAGGTAAGATCCTCACTCACAGCGGAATGGTTCCACTAAACTTATGGACGCCATGGTCTAAATCATGCCATTAATGCACTTTCATGCCAGCTGCTTTATTCCTATGCATACCATATGCTGAAGGGCATTAGGTGGTTGCAGATCGAGGAGCTGTAGGTTAGCAGAGTGTATTTGAGAGGTACATCTCTCGCCAGTGTCAAACAGTGGGGTGGAAAGTTTCTGCTAGTGTATATGTCACGCCAAGGTGTTTGTCTTCTCAGTCACAACCAGAAAACACACCTCAGTTATGAAACCATGCAAGTACCTGCATGCATGTGCCTGCATTAAGTGTCTTATGCAGTTGATTGTACATACAGTACGCCAGAAATGGAATGTTTGTGTTTGTGCGTGATTGTGTGTGGTAGTAAGTATCGTCTGAGATACGGCATCACCTCTCAGTGCAGCACAGTTTGAGGGTTATGGTTTGTCATGTGTTGGGCCAAAGAGATGAATTTCAGGCGGGTGGAGTCGGAGGGGTTAAACTCTAACACAAAACACAAAACAGGAACTGAGGTCAATCTGACAGGAAGTCACTGAGAGGGACATGTCACACGTCAGATTAAGAGTAGTTATCGTGAAAAGAGAATTAAAACCACAGCAAGAGTTTTTGGTCATCAGATCGTATTCATAATGTCCTTATTGATTTGTTATTAATAACCTGTAAAGCAATCAATATCAATCAATTAAACGATCAATCAATTACTCAATCAGACAGATTTTGCCTGAATGCATCTTATGAACCAATCAAAGATTTCATTCCCATAAATTTAATTTTAATTTAATTTAATTTAATACACTGTTATAATCCCCGAAGGGAAATTAAGAAGAATAAATAAATAAAGACATCATCTTCCTTATATCCATGAATGTTAACCATGACCTCCTGCATTAAAACACTTTTTAAAACAATACTTTTTGGATGCTATCAGTAATCAATGTCAGGCTGCAGACTCGATCATCTTTGGGTGGTGATTAGATCCAGATGTTTGCTACCAGATTATTGTCTTTTCATCTCATTCCTTGACTTCATGCTGTTTACTTGTAGCTTTAACGTATGTTAACATTGACATAATGAACCAGTGTGCCATATGTCAGTTCTGTCTGGTCATTCTAGACAATTCTTTAACTTAGACCTGTGGGTACAAACTCATAAACAGAATGATGTTCAAAAAAACATCGATATGCACATGATGAGAAATTACCGTTGCTTGGGTTTCATGAAAATCGATCATCCGTGTGTGAGATGTGGTGTGTGATAGATGTAGGGACAGAAAAATGAAATAAACAGGAGGAAACTAATCCATAGTCCATTTTGAGATTTGATCACAGGGACAAAAATACTCGGAGTGACATGTGATTGGGTTATTTATGCCAGCCGAGAACTTTTAGCGGGTCTGAGAGCAGGTCTAAGAGGTTAGAAGAAGAAGTTAATCGCTTCCACACATACACCACACCCACCCACACCACACACACACACACACACACACACACACACACACACACACACACACACACACACACACACACACACACACACACACACACACACACACACACACACACACACACACACACACACACTGCACTTACGAGCTGTGGAACAGTGGAAGTAGCCACTTTAGTTTTGGGCCAGGTTGGCGCTCTTGGCCCTTGACTGTTCTCTTTTCAGATCATTTGGCAGCTTCTCTTGCCCTCTTTCATCCCCCTTTCTTTTTTCCTTTCTGTCTCTGCCCGGCTGTGTGTGGTAGTCCCCAGTAAAAACAGATTTAGTAGCTGGCAGACTATTTGCTCTGTGTGTGCCAGCAGTGTTAATAGCAGTCCTGTGATGGCTGAGCCTGACTCATTGGGTTACATTTTTACCCAACATTAGCCTCTGCTTAAGTTCACTTGTTAACTTTGTTCACTCCTGCAGCCGTTCATCTCTTCATGTTTTCATCTCTAAAAATATATATTCAAGTACTGGTGAATGTAGGAATTTGTCCAGGTCTATAGTACATGAAATTATTATTTTACTGACTGCTGCCATCAGAATTATTCAACTTCTTAATGAAAAGCAGCTTCTGTACTTTATTGAGACTCATTTGCTGCTTGTAATTTCTACAAATGTGATGAATGACCAAACACCAGGCTCTGACAGGGTTCCTAAGGAATCTTAGCCCCTTCCTCCTGGACAAAGGCCTCCAGTTTTGTAAGACTCCAGGACTTACGTGTTGCAGCTGCCTTCTTCAAATCCATCCAGAGATTTCCTTCGGGATTCAAGTCAGACGACCGTAGCAGCGACCCTAGAATAATCCAGGACTTCTTCTAAAACTAATCCCTGGTGGACTTTGAGGCCTGTTAGGGATTGTTGTCCCTTTGGAATGTTATGACTGAGCTTCCTCACATATGGCCAGACGTTTTCATCTAGGATTTCCTGATTCTTGATGAGATCCATCTTACCGTCTACACTCTGTAGGTTTCTAGTGGCCCATCCCCATCTCAGACTCACCATCATGCGTCACTGTATGCAGGCTGTTGTTTCAGTTAATGATTCATTCTTCCTCCTCAAGACATATCACTAATCCAATAGCCTCCAAAAGTTCCAGTTTTTGTTTCACAAGCATCCTGAAACCTCTTTATCTTCTCCCGGTGGTTTTGAGCGTACTCGGGTTGAGGTCTCTTCTGTGGTAGATTTTCATTCATGCAGGTCGTGGTGGTTCAAAAAGGTTAAATCTGAAGTAACTGGGCTTTGTTTTAGGGGTTGAAGTTCCCTGTGCTTTTGGACCAGATGTAACGCTCGTGTTGGTGTTTGGGCCCGGAGCGTTTATCTGAATTTAGGCCATAAAAGCAAAGAAAACTAGGGCTTTACTGCTAAAAAGTGTGTGCTCTCATGAGGGATGCTATTCAGGGAGTTGAAATATTTTTGAGACCACATTGACGGTGCAATTTTGTGATGAATGCAGAAAACAAATTTAAATCTGTAGTATTGAGCTATTCTGTGTGATTAGGTCATTGGAAACAGTTGATGGACCAAGTATTTACCAATTAACTGCTAATGCACAGTTGAGATTAATAAATTTTTCTTCCGTGTGTGTGTGTGTGTGTGTGTGTGTGTGTGTGTGTGTGTGTGTGTGTGTGTGTGTGTGTGTGTAGGTGTGCGTGCGCGAGTGTGTGCGTGTGTGTGGGCGTGTGTGTGTGTGTGTGGGTGGCTGCTTGTTATTGAGGGACTGAGCCAGACTGAGTGTGACACATCCTATTATCTATTATATATCCCATTAGGTGTGTTTGTCATAACACGCCTCTCCTGACGCCAATCACAAGTTTGAGTGGCTGTGCGTCTGTGTGTGTGTGTGTGTGTATGTTTGTATGTGTGTGTGTGTGTGTGTGTGTGTGTGTGCGCGCGTGTTTTTACTGTTGTGGTGAAACAACTGGGAACCAAAAGGGGGACAGAGGAAATGAAAGGGGCGAAAGGGGAAGGGTGTGTGTGTGTGTGTGTGTGTGTGTGTGTGTGTGTGTGTGTGTGTGTGTGTGTGTGTGTGTGTGTGTGTGTGTGTGTGTGTGTGTGTGTGTGTGTGTGTGTGTGTGTGTGTGTGTGTGTATGTGTGTGTGTGCATGAGGAGAGAGGTCATAAAGGAAGTGACACAGTTAGTAGTAGTGAAAAACAGTAACTTTTTTAGCAAATCTGCGCACAGCAGTGGGGGAAAGGGAGAGAAAAGGTAGAGTGGGAATGAGGTAGGAAGAAAAATGTAGGGGATGAAGGCAATGAGAATGTGTGCTTGGTTCAGTATGGAGGGATATGGAGAGTCTTGATAGCAGAGGAGAAAACATTGAGGAAGGATTTGCAGCAGCAACAGAAAGAGTGGGAAATATTCTGCAGTAAAAAGAGGAAGTTTGTGTCAGTAAAGAGAAAGATCCTGGAAAAAGTGTTAGTGTCAGAGAGAATGTGAGGGAGAGAGCGAGAGAGAGAGACCGAGTGAAACAAAAGGAGAAGATATTCTGTTAGAGGGAGAGGGGAAGAAAGGTGGAATGTGAGAAGAGGCTGCATGAAGACAAAAACAAGAGAGAAACCAGCTTGAAGCAGACGTTTCACAGAGACTCGTCCTTCACTACCACCCCTCCTCAAGCGTATCAACCAAAACATCGAGGATTCTCTCGCCATAGCTCCTTTTTTTATCCTGCTGTAGGTAAATGTTTAACCCAAATCGCTGACAGAACACACATCTACAAGATCCTCGTTTTGATTTGCTCTCGCTCCAATTTTATAGTCTCAGTTTGACTCACTGGATTTCTGAATATTGTCCATTTTAGGCTACCTTACCAGTCTGCAAGATTGACTGGTGCAACACGTCTTGCATGGTGTTGTTTGATGTCCTAACACAGCTGGATGTGCCATAAAACACAGGAAATGATCATAAATGTAATGTTTGGCTGTTTGACTTTGTTATTTATTTTCTCACATGAAATAATGAGACTCTGAAACTGCTCCAACAACATCTCTCTTCATCTGTCGTGTTAAAGACAATGGAAACCATCCTTCTGGAGCTGCCACTGCTGTGTTTGCCTTCACAATAACAAAAACACTCTGAATCATCTCAAACGTGGACCTGCCATCAAACAGAAAAACCTCTGATGAGGTGAAAATGAACTTACGTTCATCTGAGTTGCTTTCAGTTGACGTGCAAAGAGCAATAAACTGTCCTGTCAGGGTGTACCCCATCTCTGGCATTCCAACACCCCCCTCCCCCCACCATGCGCATGCAGGGAATAAGCAGGAACAGATAATGGGTGGATGGATGGTTCCTCATAAATATGACAACACATGTGCAACATTTTAGGAAACACTGCAAGTCAGCATGCTGGAAAAACATGCAACAACAAAAGGCAGAAAAATTCCTGCAAATGCTGACAAAGACAACAGGAAGGTTTCCAGAGGACATGATTGCTGAACATGGCCTGAGGATGCTGGCTCCTGCTCTTTATGACTCACCGAGTCACTGAAGTTGGTCCGTGCATCATCCATTTTTGTCTAAATGTCTGCTCTCTCTCTGCTGCATCTGACTTCAATTGTGTTTCCTCAGGCTGCAGTGAGTTCAACTTTATTTTCACTGTACAAAAATTTTCTGTTTATTTTCTTCTTCTGTGACAGAAAAGCAGTAAATGCTCACAACTAATTCAGACTGCAACTACCGACTGGTTTTAACACATGTTAAATTAAACATAATTTTTTATGTCTATCCACTAATCAGTTTGAGCACCAATGCAGTCCACCAACACATTGATGGAGGTTGCTGCAGACGAAACTCAGGGCCGAAATAACTTCCATTTAGTTCTAGGTAGATAAAACAATTCTGTCTATAAATGCATGATACTGTCAGCCTCATATACAGTAATTGAGATCAAATCTACACTACAGAGCAGACGATACTGTAGAAAAACCCAACAACCCACTGTCGTCTGCTGAAAAGCCCACAGAAGAGTTATTGATCTCACGGAAACCCAAGAAGTTGTTGTTGTACCTGCCAGAGACATCAGTATGGCTGCAGGCTGCTGCAGTGACAGTTTGGCAATCTAATCACTGTCTGTCATCACAGACTTGCTGTAACACAAGTGATATATCATTATGACAATCAGCATACAACCGCAACCCTCAGCTCTAATAACTGCTTGCAGACCCTGCTTTGGGTGCTGTTTTCATGAAGCAACAAACACGCCCAGATGTGTTGATTTATTGGTCTCACGCACATACACACACACACACACACACACACACACACACACACACACACACACACACACACACACACACACACACACACGCACACACACACGAGCAAACCGCATCAGCTCATTCTGACCAAGCTGTTTGGCTCTGCTTGGATTTTAACAAGCGGTATACCTGCCTGTCTACAAAACCCAGGTGTGTCTGCTTGTTAAAGTCTGTTTACATCAGCTTCTGTTCGCTTTGAGTTTCCATCAAATCCTTCTTTCCTTTTCATCTTCAGTCATTGCTGCTGTTTCTTGCTCATTTTGTAAATTGTGATATTTATGTAAGGGAACAGGTCATCTGTCGGTTCATTTAATGTGGGACAAACACTGAAGCATGGGAAACTGCTGATCTGGATCTGTCTATCTGGTAAACCACATTATTTACACTCACATTTCTAGTCTTTAAGCTAAGCTGAGCTAACTGGCTGCTGGCCACAAAGTTGTTGTAATGGTTTGAACCTTCATAAAAAATGTAAAAAAAAAATTGTTTCTGCATTATTCAAGTTTGAACTTTTAGATTTTAGTTCGACATGGTTTGCTTAAAGTTATCAGACAGATAGTAGAGCAGTCTTCTCATCCAACTCTTGACAATGATGCCAAAAAAACATTTCTCCTCCAACCATTCCTCTAATCAGGAAACATTTATTCAGACACATTTCCAATGCAGTCTTGCAAAAGATTTCATTTAAAAGTAAACCACCCACATATGGATAACATAAGATGTAGGAAAAGGCCATTTTGTGCTTCTGTTTAAGTAAAGATTTCACCCTAAAATATTACTTTAGTAAAAGCAAAAGTCATGCAGACAAATAATGTTTGTGATTTGTATCAAACATAAATGTATAAATGTACTCAAGTAACTAAAGTATAAATAAAAGCAAATTAAACATCTTTTTGTTTTTGGATGCATAACTCAGGATGTTTTCCATCTCTAAGGTTTTTTTTGGTCCAATTCTTTGTAAATTCCCCAACTTTAAAAAAGTGGAACATTGGCTTTGGTGCAAAAGGAATCTTGCAAATTAAAGGGTAACTTATGACGTAAAAGTACGTAAGAAATATTAACATTTACTTCAAAAGTGAAGTAAAAAGTGAAGTATGCATAAGTACATGTGAATGAATGAAGAATGAATGAATAATACTTTAATAATCCCAAAGGGAAATGATTCACCCATGCTAAGTACATATACATTACACAAGAATACACAAGAATAAAGTTATCACAGTTATACAACACAGTATTCACCATCACAACAGTATAGAGTGCAGAAATTGCTCAATAGGACCCAGATCCCATTGGATGCCCAAGCTAGACGCCCACACATAACTTAAGATAGCACAAGACACTTCATTAACCATCGTATTAAACACAGGTACGTGGTTTTACTCAGATAAGTACTTCTGTAATTCCTGAATGACATCTGTGTGGGACCTTCTAAAACCATATTGGTGAGTAAGTCTGGCCTAAAAATGGTCAGAGGCTTGAACACATGATTTATGCAGCTATCCGAGTCCCATTTCTGTATGCCAGAATTTCACAACCGGAGAACAAATTTCATAATCTTCCATCTACAAGAATAAGCATTATCGTAAACATGAAAGGTTCCTTTACAAACTTCAGCAGACTTTACGAATTATTCATGAAAGTTGGTCCTGAGAATGAAAAGAAGAGCTTTTTATATTTCCTTCCCTTCTCTCTTGTTATGAAAATTCTCGATAAATCAGAAGTTTACACTTTGCCCAAAGATCCTGTGGTTTAGGGACTTGTGATGTGAATTTGTAGAACTTCTATGGAAAGTAGAATGTGGAAAGACTGTCGTCTTCAGTGCCAAGCTCTCATTTGATTTATCCATCTTGCGGTCATCCTACCTTTCTCTCATCTGTTTTTTTATAGTCCTTTCTAAGCTTCTCTTTTTATTTCTTTGTACTTATCACTTCAGCTATTTTCAGACTGAAACCCAGATTTCTCTTGACACAGACAGCGGAAACGTAACTTTTTACAGCGATGCTCTCGTCCTTCAGGTCTTGCCTGTTATTGATGAATGAGTTTCCTCCAGAGGATAAATGTCTTGCCCCATGGGGTCAAGGTCTGGAAGTGGGTGGTGCCCTGGGAAATGAGGACGCACATCCTCCTTCATAAGACTAGCCAGTTAATCGCTGAGGTCTAACACACACACATATATATGAACACATGTGATGGATCTGTGTGTGCATGTATACACCAAGTGTTCCTGCCATCTGAGCGTGTTGATTGATGGCTGCAGGGGCCGGCGGTCAGTTGCTTTGTCGATGTAATGCTGCAGTAACGTCGGTGGAATGAGCGGCCAGCCTTAACCTGTTTGTATTACTGTGGAGATGCGTCCAGCTGTGCAGGCATAGACTTGCGTGGAAAATGGCTGAGTTGTGTGGAGGATGACGTGTCCATCGGGCTTTCCCTAAGGAAACACACACACGCGATGAAAGGTTCCCCTTTCTCCATAATCTGTTCCCCCTTAAAGATCATTGGCGTCATCTGGGCCGCTGCGGTACTTTGTGTTTTATGTTATGTTTGATCAGGCGCTTGGCTGGTGTGTGTTTATATGTGTGTGGTATTTCTCTGTGTGTTTGTGCACAGAACAAAGCATTCAGCCCTGAGGCGGTGTTTTCCCTTCACCTTCACGTATTCCTCTATATTGACCAGAAACTTCCTCCCTCCTCCCACCTCTTTCCTCCACAGTTGTAAAAAAACACAGAAATTTCACAGCTCCTGTTCAGAAACATTTTACGGTCCGTCTTTCTGCAGCTGCATTGACTTTTGTTTCACCTGCATCTCTGCTGCCATCCACATTTCACTCCTTCCCCCTGTTATTATGCTAATCAGTAAAGAAATTCTATTTTTATCCATCTAGGGTTTATTATTTCAGCCATAATTCTTATTGGCAGATATGGGAAAATTAATTATATTTTAAAGTCTGGGAACACAAGCAGTTACACAAGTATGCAGGTTTTAAACAAAGCCACATACCTTTTTTGGATAAAAATATTTCCCTACCTGATCCATTACAGTTTTGACTTCTTGAGCCCATTTGTTCTGACCCAGTCAGCAACCAGTCATTACTTTAGTGACCCTTCTGTAATTATAATAACTGATTGAATGCAATTTGGATAAATTATTATTAAAAACTCAAAAAGAGAGGCCCTCGTTGGAAGAGACTGTAGATTGAACCTCATTTTTTGACTCTAACAAATATGAAAACCTGAAAACTAGAGTCGCACCGGGATCATTGTGACTTTGATTGACTTTCAAGAGAAATTATGCATTGCTGTCTTCACAGCCTCAGTAGCCTTTGAAGGATTTCATTTCAGGTTTAAATGTCACAATTACTGTAGGTACTTACCGTAGGTACCGTAGGTCACAGAAGTGTATGTTCTTTAACTCTATGAATTTAAATACTATGGATTGCCAAGTCTACAGTATAATTCCAAATCATATTTTAATGTGTGGTAAACTTGATAACACTATCATTCATTCATTTTCTCTAACCCCTTCATCCGCTTGCGCGGGTCGCGGGGAGCTGGATTCTATCCCAGCGGGCATAGGGTGTGAGGCGGGGGACACTCCTGGCGCGACGCCAGTGCTACACGGAGCTACACAGAGTCACAGACAAGCATGCACGTTCACACACACACACACACACACACACACACACACACACACACACACACACACACACACACACACACACACACACACACACACACACTACGGGCAATTTGGAATAGCCAATTAACCTGAAGTGCATGTTTTTGGAGGTGAGAGGAAGCCAGACAACCTGGAGAGAACCCACACATACACAGGGAGAACATGCAAACTCCGCCCAGAGCGGGACTCAACTACCCACTGCGCCACCGTGTCGATCCTATTAACATTTATTATGTAATATTTATATAAATGGTCCCCGGCATCATCCCCATCCTTAGAAGTAGATCTGTATCACTGTCAGAAATAATTTCATCCATTGCGATGCTATGAATCTCCAAAAGACAAGCAAACCAGTTCATAACTTCTTTTTGCTTTCAAACAAGCAAATCGAGTTCAAACACTCACCATAGTACACAATATGTAAAAGACATGCAAAGCATGTTAAAGTTTTTCTTAAAAGTTTATTTCATCCAGTAAAAGACGGGAACAGCTGACATTCAACAAACATTTGTTTGAAACCTTTGCTAAAGTGAAAACATGCGAAAGGTTTTCCTTTAAATCAGGCGCCAAAACAAAATACGCAAAAAAAAAAACCCTTGTAAACCAGATCGTTATTATGTTCTGACTGGATTTCCTGCTGCCCATAGTTTTTGTTTCAGCTAATTTCAACCAGCGTTCAGAAAGCATTTAGATTTTAAATCCATGAGTCTTATCTATGAAACATCTGCAATACAACAATTATGTCCTGCAACTTTGTGGATAAGTTGCAAATGGTATTATTTTAATGTTCCTGCTATGATTGTAGTCTGAGGCCATCATCGCACATCAGAGGCCTCTTCATCCCTCATTTCCTGCATGTATCTGAAAGAAAAATAAAGGCAAAAGGCCAAAAATTAGAACATTAGAACAGCTGCTTATCATCATGAACCAGATCCAGAAAATACTTCAGGTTTATAGAACTCTTCCATTGTTATGGAGGTCTACTTACAGCCCATTTAGAGAGAGTGATGTGAATGTTGCTAAGTGATTCAAAGGTTTTTGGGTGTTTTTATTCCATCCCTGCTGCTTTTCTTTCCTTCACACTACCCCCCCTCCATCCCCCCTACTAACTTTGCTTCTGTAAGAGCCATCACTCTCTTTTCTCTCCACACCTTGGCTCAATCAATAACTGCCACTCTACCACCTCCCCCACCCCTCCTGTCTTTTCGGGGTTACGGGGAGAGCCCCTGACCTTGTACTCGTAACAAATGAGGGACCGCCAAAGTATACCAGTCCTTATAATAACACAAATTCTCCTGTTGAACCATGAAACCCCTGTGAACATGTCTTCCCTTCTTTGCTTTTACCTCTCCTCCCTCCTCCCTACATTCAGTCCATTAGCCCCCCTCTGTTTTTACACACCCTAAACGGTTTTATGGATGAGAATCTACTCGCCCTGTAGCGGTTATACAATTACCAATGCCTGATTGCACATACTCCACATTTCTTTCCATTCTCTATTTATTTTTTGTGTCTCATTGGAATTTTTTGTACATTCCGACTGTAGCGTCTCGTAGCTGCACCATCCCATTTTGTGTGTAAGTGTGTGTGTGTGTGTGTGTGTGTGTGTGTGTGTGTGTGTGTGTGTGCGTGCGTGCGTGCGTGTGTGTGTCTGAGGGATGCTTTCCTGTCATTGTTTATGGTCTTACAGACACACATGATCAAATACATGAAAGCTTTCCAGTTTGAAATGGGGACCAAAGTGTTTATGTCCAGCAAAAATATTTACAACCATTACCAACCACATTGCACACACTCATCCAGACAGATTTACACGGTTTCTTGAAAACATCAGATGCCATACGTGTGCTGACCTTCAAGCCGACACGTACGCTCACGTATTGGACGGATGTTGGTCGCACACCCTTGTTTAAGACTCTTAAGCTGGGTTTTAACATATCGCCCATAAATAACACAAATAACTCTGTGAAACTGTGGCAAAGCTTACCACATAAAGTTTCATGAGCTGGTTTCACACTTCACCCGATCAGCAACAACACATGATCCTTATGAGTGTCTTGTGACATGAAGACCGCATACTTTCACTCACAACCACGATGCAGACCAAGACAGTCTTGTCTGATCTATTTGTGTGTGTGACTACACCCTTGTTCTTGTTTCTCCCAGATGAGTGACACAGAACGCTCCAGCTGTTTGTGACAGCTGTGTGAGTGAAGAGAGATTTAGAGAGAAAAAAGACAAAGAGGAACGAATCAAACAAAGAATGGGGTGAAAGGCATGCAGACTGAATCTGATGGAGAGCTGAGTTATAAGGAAATCTGATCCATCTGTGTGCCACATACCAAGGTGTGTGTGTGTGTATGTGTGTGTGTACGTGCGTGCGTGCGTGTGTGCGTGTGTGCGTGTGTGCGCGCGCGTGTGTGTGTGAACTGTATATCAGAGGCTTTAACCTTCTGGTTGATTCTGATTCCACCACACTTACATGATTGACTCTCTGATGTACTTTATGCTTGAAGTTTCTCAGTTAACTCGACCAATAGTTAACATCAAACAGCAAAACATTCAGAGTTCAGTGTTCAAAAACCCGTTAGTGCTTCTAGTCAAAAACCTAACCCGTCCATCATTGGCTTGCACGCTTGCACTTATACCTGAGCACCAATTTTCACCTGGACACCCAATACATCATTTAGCTCCTACAGGGGGACAACCTCCTCAATAGTTAAGAAAAATATGAAATAAGAGGCAGGTTGTGACAGAGTTTTCATGCCTGAATTGTCTTCAGTCTCGATGTTGGTGAATGTCTCCATGCACGTAAATAAATTGTGGGTTTGTTCCCTGTTCAGAAGTTTGTAGAGATGTGGATAGAAGAAAGACAAAACACTGCAGATGACGCACTAACAAGAAAGCTGTAAAGGCCACAAGAAGTCCAACATCAGAGCAAACTGTTCACTTAGTTTTTTATTTTTCAGAGATATTTTGACATAAAGTGAAATCTTAATCTATGGGGTGTTATGTTACGTTTTACTGACTGTTTGCATTAGGCTAAATCCTTGTCATGTTGGCGTGATCGGAAGTGGAAGTGCCGTTTATTATCACCTTTCAACAATTTAATTTGCCCATCCTTTAGTTAAGACAAGCTAAGCAAACAGTCTAGTATCAGTAGCTTCATGTTATACTTGACTGTCAGCGTGATATGAGGTAACTTAGCCTTCTTCTCTGGAAACAGTTGTAACAAACCAAATTAGAACTTTACCAAATTGCATCTACTCGCTGCTTTAAATTGACTTTGTGCGTAATCCTGCATGACAAATTCACACATGATTGTGTCCTAAGAGTTTGCAGCTATTCTGGCAGCTAATGCTAGCAAGCAGCTGAGAGTTTAGTATTAGGTCGTAAACCACCAAAAAATTATCTCTACCAAATAGGTCAGGTTTTCACCAGCATCTGTTGTATTCTTTATTTGGGCCACACAAAAAACTACTTGGATCCATATAAAGGGCCACAGTCGAGTTTTCTTTCCTCCACTTTTGATGACATGGAAAGATCTTTCCTTTTTTGTCATTTAAGTGTAAACTGCATTAGAGATTACAACCGAACTGGGTGAGCCGTGAGCTGAGGGAGAATCCATTACGTCTTGGGGTTGATCCTGATGAAGGGGAGAATCCATTTGGGGTTTTTTAACTTCCTTTAAATTATGAGGGTTTTTTTTAAAATCAGTTTGATTTAAACTACGTGAACTAAAAGGACTGTTGATGTTGGATGGATGCTGTGTAACGGCATGTCTGATCATGTTGTTACACAGAGGTTGAAGTGACTTTAACATCGGTGATGATAAGTGTCTCTGTCTCGCCAATCAGCCCAAAGGTTGTTGTTGTGTGTGTGTGTGTGTGTGTGTGTGTGTGTGTGTGTGTGTGTGTGTGTGTGTGTGTGTGTGTGTGTGTGTGTGTGTGTGTGTGTGTGTGTGTGTGTGTGTGATTAGGAAGGGAAGGAGATGAATAGTAAGTCTTTGTCAATTCTGTCCCAATGTTTCAGCTGTTTAAGTTCATCTATGATAAAAATCTTTCCATTGTATACTTCCATAAGAGCGCTGCTACCAAAAACAAAAGCTGGGCATGTGCTCATACTCTCATGCATGTGCACGCGTGCGCGTGCGCACACACACACACACACACACACACACACACACACACACACACACACATACACACACACATTCTCACACAGTCGTTCGCATTCTGTGGTTATGGCATTGAAAGCCACAGTGGATTTACGTGAGCAGCAGCTTCCAAAAGATCTATTATTTCCATATGGTTTTAATACACCGTCTGACTGCCAGAAGCACCATGACGACTATGTGTGTGTGTTTGCCTCTGTGTGTGTGTTTGTGTGTGTGAAAGTTAGGGCAGGGTTTGCCCTTGCCTCCATGAGCTCAATGAATTCCCCCCTTCCACTGGGGCTGTTTTTCCCTCACTATTTACTGACATGGGTTTACTCCACCCTCTCTTCTTGGGGGACTGGGAGAGTGACAAACGTCGCTTGAATAGAGGGTGATTTCACATGGGTTGATTGTGTGGTCACTGCATTCTAAGCATTCTCTCCCTCTCTCTCTCTTTCTGTGTTTCTGTCCTGCAGGTGTGTGAAGGAGGTGCTTTGGAGTCCAGAGCAGAGCAATGTGCAGCCTTCAACACCCAGGAGTTCATGGGTCGCCTCTACAACTGGGAACCTTTCACTGAGGGTGAGCATTGAGTTAACACACGCACAGTAGTTTAAGGTTCAGCCACACACTGCTCCAATGTGATAAAAGCAAGAATGAAATGTTTAAAGATGTGGGTGGGTGAAGAAGAATCAATTAAATGTGTCTTTACGTGGGTTAAACGCTGCTCTGGTATTGGCGTGCGTTGGCAGGCCTTCTCTCTGTACCCAAACTACCACAATCTTTCTTTTCATCGGAGCAGGCCAGCAGTTCATGTTGCATCGAGTACGGCAAGAGTCAAGGGGAAAGGAGAATGACTGGAACTCAAACTGCTTCTATTCTCTGCACAAAATGCTCTCCCTCTTCTCTTTTTCCTCCCATTTGTCCAACATCTCCCTACCTCTCCTGCCAAGTTTCTCCTCCCAGCTCTGACGAAGGCTACAGATTCCTACTGAGTGAGATAAAGAAACAGAGACAGAGAGAAGAAAAGGGGGTCTGAGAGGTGATGGGATGCAAGTGTGTTGTCTCATAACCGCTGGGAACAAAGGAAGACAACAGGGCTGGTGCGTGTGTATGTGTGTGTGTGTGTGTGTGTGTGTGTGCGTGACTGTATGTGTGTGTGTGCGTGTGTGTGTGCATGACTGTGTGTGTGTGTGTGTGTTTGGCACCTGAAGTGTGAGCGTGACTGTGTGTGGTGGTGTGTGTTTGTTTACTCTTGTGTGAGTGTACAATAGTTCAGCGCTGTGGAGATATGTGTCTATTTGTCTTTGTTTTTCTGATACTGGTGGGAAAAAAGAGGAAGAGAGAAAACACCAAACAGATATGTCAGGAATTCAACGGAGAGAATATCACAAACAGGGGGATTTAGGAAACAAGTGAAAGGAGGACAGAGAGAGGGAAGCACAGCTGTGAGGTGACATCAGCAGCATTTGTTATTTAATGTACTAATATGCATCCAAGCAGCTGTGTGTTGTGGAGTCTTGGGAGCTTATTGGCAGGTGAGGACATGTGGTGTAGATGATGTCTTCATGGATGATGCATGAACCTTTTTCTGCTCTACAGTATTAGCTATCTGTAGTTTCTCAACACACCCTCTGATGGCGTTGATCCAGCAAACCGGCCTTAAAGCATTGCATCCATTACACAAAGTTATCAACGTAATAACTCAAATAAGACGTTAAGAAAACAAAGCAGGACAAAAACACTTCCTCCAGGGTGGTTTTGTTTCCTTCAGTGTCTATTTGTTTGTGAGATAGTAAGCTGGTTGGATTGTAAACAGGATTATGCAAAAATGACTGAGGAGACTTTTCATGAGGCCTGATGGGAGGCTGGCTCTCTGGCTGGAACAGAATCCATTAAATGTTTCATTTCATTAATCCATTAAATTCTCAGGGAATGATGCACCAATCCTGATGAAACAGAAGGCCTTGTTTGGGTTTGCTATCTATGATCCACATGTTGGACTGTTGGATCCTTCTAGACTATATCATAAACTGAAATTTCACCTAATCTAGAGGTTTGTTCATAGTGATGACCCCACAGAGAAAAGCCACCCAACTCTGATCCACCCAGCTGCTATGTGGAGCATTTTATTATCAATCAGTTCATGGCTTTAATTTTACAACCCCTGCAAAAGTGTCTGCTTTCACCATCACTAAACTCATCAGCCTTACAGCCTGAAGCCTATCCCGCAGCAGTTAGCAGCTGCTTTCAGGGAAAAAGCTCTGATGAACTCAGTTTGCACCACCTGATTAGCAGTAAATAGCTGGCAGAAACAGTTTGTGAGTAGCTTGTGAAGATAGTTCAAGTCAAGAGTCAGCTGTTTCTCAGTGCAGAGGTAAAACAGAGAATTGTAAGTGAAAGTTATACTTCATTCTAGGAGTAGCTGACAAAGAACTGCAGATGAAAAACTGACTCTGCTTCGTGACTGCTGGGTGTGTATGAAAGCAACTGAATTCGGTCAAGAAAATAAATCACTGGACACACATTTTTGGATTGTATGAGTTGATTGATCTATTTTTGTCTGTACCAGAAAGTCAAATTTGGGACAGATTAAATATTTAATGAAACTAAGATCCAGTACTCTTATTAAAGTCATCCTTTTCAACATATCCCAAAAAACACCCTCATTACTGTATACTGAGTTTAAGACACAGCTGCAAAGTAGCAGAGCCTCTGATAGTAGATTAATTTGTCTCAGAGTATTTATCCTAGCAGACAGCATTAATTGCCTGTATATATAAATGAATTTAAATGGTGAATGCCTGTCTGCCTATGTTATTCCTTCAATAAACCAAGAAAATCTCCATGGGTCTACTCAGGTCACCTCTCAGCTGGTATGAGCTAACCTCCATCCTGGGATCCTGCAGAGAATGAGTGTTGAGAACTAACTTTCTTCCAGTATTTGTTTAGAAGCTCTGGAGTGCTTTGCTCTTAGATTCCCTGCCTTGCTCAATGGCTGCCCTAAGGGAGGAAGTGCATTTTCAAACTGGTACTGGCATGTTCTGCAATTGCCAGAACAGCTAGTTTTAAGGGTAGATCTGCTTCAACTGCAACAGGATCCATTGCTGGAGTGTCAGCAGGAGTCTGACTGTCTGCGTAAACTCAGGCTTGGCTTTCATGCATCATCCCCGTCTCTGCATTTGTGAGGTCAAAGATTGAGATTACTGTATTTATCCTGCTCCAAGCTGATCGTAAATATTTTCTATCTACTGTGCATCCAGGCCCTGTGCTCCACCCTGGCTTAATTTAAACAACCATGACCTTGAGGTTTTCTTAGAAGAAGAGAGACATGGACAAAGAAAACAGAAGTGGAAGAACAGTTGACCACCTCCTCAAAAGTTGGTGAAATCGTGGCTCCAGCTTTGTCACAAGCAGTGTTTGAGGTTTTTATTGGTGGCTGTGTTTGCAACTGATGGGGTTACAGGACTTCATGTGTCGACAGTATTTGCAGGTGACGTCAGATGGGTCAGACACACTCGATCTGCACTGGAGATGATCCTTTTGCACTTTGCTAAGTAAACCCTGTCAGACTGTTTACTCCAGTCCAATCCCATTGGCTATAACCCAAACGTTCATATCTAGCTTCCCATCAACAGTCTGGATGCTGCGAGGAGTGTTTTGACTTTGAATGGTGTGTTAGTCATACGTGTCCAGCTGCACTCATTTGTTTAGGACCTTTGGTATTGCTGCATACATTTTCCGTTATTATTTATGTTAAACTGTTCAGTCAGCCATTGCCACTAAGTGTGTGATTTCTTTTCATCAGAGACAGTCCTTTTATACATGCACTGCAAAGTGTTGTGGCCTATGGTGTGAAACTGGATGTTCAAGCAGTAAAGCTGCCATTAAGGTCGTAAACCACAGAAATCATTCATTTTCAAGACTCAGTTTCTCTCGCTCAACTCCTGATAGCAGCACCTATCTAGTTTTGTAAGTGCTGCACGTGTAATTGTTGTTTTACTTTAATATTCCCTTTTTTCAGGCCTCATCCCCTCCCTGTGCACCCATCCTCCCCTCTTCCTGTCTCGCTTTCTCTCTCCCTGCTACAGTTTGTTTAGACGTAGAGATAGTGGGGAAGTATATTTAGACAACATATATTCCACTGTCTGAACACTGAGCTCAGAGAGGGAGAGAGAGAGAGAGAGAGAGACAGTGGAAGAGAAAGAGAGGCCAGAGACTGAGGTGATGAGGCGAACAGAGAGACAAACGAAAGATAGGGGCTGTGAATAGAAATATTCAAGATGATTAGGAGTGCTTGAATATGACTCAAGGACAGGTAGAGGAGTGCCAACAGAACTCCCAGTTTTAGCTCTCAGTTTCTTTCCTCTCTGTCTCCAGTCTAATCTCAACACGATAAGATTGGCAGAAACAGAGAACCAGGAAATACAGATAATTCAGTCTAAATATGTACTGTATATCTGTCTCTTCACAATTATCAAGCATTTGCCAAAGATTGGAAGCAAATAAGTGGAGCAGTGGATAAGTGTGACTCAACAGTATCAACAGTAGTCCTGGTCATTAAACCTTTCCTTTCAAATGGATCATTGTACCAAAGTTATGTTTGACTAACAGGATTCCCTTCATGTGTCCGTCACATTTGTTAAGTCAATAAAAGCATTTGTTGAAAGCAGCACTAAAGCAGATGTATAAATGTTTGGCTGACACAATAGAATCTTCTCTTTCTGGTATCAGTTAGAGGCAGGTTTGGTCTTACATTATTTAAATGAGACAGTGAAACACCATCCCTTCATTCATTTCATGTCTCTCATTGACAGATTGCTTCACTTATGCTGATGACATATTGATGTATGTTGTCCATACTGTTCATTCTATTTAGTCATACTTAGGAAGCTATTTTCCAATGCTGAAGGACCACCACTAATGTACTTATAAACATATTGTACCTAACCTGGGTCAGTTACCTCAAGTGTATGACTTCCTGACCACTTCCAGCCACTTGAATGAGATAAAATACACTCCTTAATGTCCTTAACATATTTCGTAGGGCAAACAACCCGTAGTCAGGGTGACTAAATGCCAGACCAAAGACTCATGATAGGATAAAATGGTTTTTTTTTTTATTGCCACAAGTAAAACTTGCATCTCGTGTTGTTCAACTCACCATGTTGCCAGGAGCTGTTTAAAAAAACGAGAAGCATCATCTGTTTCAAAAGCTAATCAGCACCTCATGGTCTAAAGGACACTGTTTCAGATGGAGCTCAATAACCACGTAACTGCTCTGCTCACCATTTCACCTGCAGCTGAGCTCCGCTCCACCATCCATCTCTTCCTGCCTCCCTCATTCTACCACACACTAACTATGGGCTCACTTTTTGGTTGTCATTTCATTAGCATATATATAAATGCAGCTGTAGCAAGTAACTCACAATGCTTGTTGTGGTCACCGGCCCATCTGGTTGGATTTGTGTAAACCGGCATGTTTTTCAGGTGGTTCTATTGCAAGTCATTATAATGTACATCTGGCTGTGAATCTGTGGTCTGAACAGGGCTTAACTTACTGAAGCAAAAACATGCATGTTGTATCTTTTATTTCAAGACTCACAATGTGAGTCTCTTTTCTGGTGTGGATGTAGTTTTTAAATCTAATGAAGAAAGAATATAGTCGAACTCTAACTGTGGTTAGAACAAAGTTTGGTTTATACTAATTGGTCGGACCTCCATTGCCCATTATTCACCTCATTTGTGAAATGGAAACCAATAAACCAGCAGTCTTGTGGTGATCATGCTCTGTCTTGAGATTTGCTGGAGGTCTTCCAATGACTTGTGTGTGACTTATATGAAAGCTATAGTTCTTGTCCTTCAATTACTAGAGAAAGTAGTATTTTGAAATAAAGGGTTTTGTGGAGGCATATGCACTTCCTTTGAATTTACTACATACCTTTAGCATTCTCTCTGAGGCACGCGAGATGAAACCACAGGTCTGGTATTTGACCTTTAGTCTTTGTTCTTGGGTATCTTCTATAACCCTCTTGACTTTGAAGATGGCAGGGCTTTGGGTTACTTACTGGTGCTGAGTTATTGGAGTGGGAGTCACTCTTCAGCGTTACCATCTGAAAATTAAGTGTCATTAATTTAAAAGCAGAACTTCACTTTTATTAAATTTAAATGTAGGATATATTGAACAAAAAGGAATTTTGGAAGACCTTTGGCAAATTATAATGCATTTCTTTCTAGTGCATTACTGTCATTACTTGGTAAAAATATATGCAAACCACAGCAGTCATAATTTCCGAAGCACAGAATTTGCCCTTTTAGCCCCTGAACTCCCAGTGAGAGGAACCTGTAGCACCCTCAATCTCTCCCATCAAAGAGATGGACAGACAGAAGACCTCCTCAGATATCTTCATCATAAGTCCTTTCTCATCCCCTGTCATGAATGATGCAAAGAGTCGCATTTCTGGAGCAATTGCAATTTACTGGGTCAACATGAACAGCACTTTTCTTACAGTCTTTATCCAGATAGTGGTGCCACTGTTTTTAACAATAGGTTCTACTCATCTTTTAAGGATTGCTTCAGGTTTTGTGATTCACAAAAGTGAGTCTGTGAGTCAGACTAGTCCTCCAGTGCTTTATCATTATAATAACATTTTATTTTGTTTCATTGATTTAGTTCACAGGGACAAAAATTAACACTGTTGCATTTCACTCCATCAAAGCTTACAGATGTGACATCACCTGTGGTAATTGAAATACAAACATGACTTCATCTGACCTTTCTCACACACTCAGTTTTCACTAATCAATACCAGTATTGGCTTTAATTTTTAAACTGGAGTTTATCCTAACATGGTTTCCATCAGAGACACTGGAAACAGGGAAACAAGTAAGCTGGTTCTGTCCAAAATAAAAAAAATAATCCTAGCAACACATCTAAAAGTCACTACTTATCTAATTGTGCACATTTGATGCTTGAACCCCACCCATGTTACCTTATGAGATCATCTGTATTCTCGTCTCGTCTGTCTGTCCTAATTTAATTTCCTCTTTTACCTTGAATCTCTGTTCTCTTTTTCTGATTCATCCCTTATGTTTTCTGGCTTTCAAAGTGCTCATCTTACTGCTGTGTGCGCCTGCTGGGTTCCTCTAATAAATCAAACCGTCCTCAAGCTTTTGTTTACGCATCTCTTTGGGATATGTATCTCTTGGGAAGGTGCAGCAGTGAGTGAACTCATTTGTGTCAGTGGCAAAGGAAATGAATAATCATTCTGGTGCTGTCTGAGAGTCAGAGGTTATATGGCCTGGCTTTGGTTTCCTGGCCACATGGAAAGATGTTCATCGCCCAGCTGGGACTTCTCTTCGCCAGGCGGACGAGCAAAGACAAAGTGAAACAGGAGATCTCACAGCCACACACACTTCAGACAAACATATACATTGTGCTGCATTCCCCGTATCCTCTGCTTGCTACAGTTGGTGCAGAGAAGCAATGCGAGTTGACCTGCAGACCTGCCGGCTATCGTTTCTACGTCCGCCAGGCCGAACGGGTCCGGGACGGGACCCCCTGCTTTAATGTCAGCTCAAATGACGTGTGTGTAGAAGGACAATGTCTGGTGAGTGCATCTAAACTTACATGTGTGTGAGTGTTTAGCTTCAAGTAAGTGAGCCTTCGTCCCTCCAGCCTAGTCTGGGGTTGACAAAGTCCAGGACCTGGCAGAGTCAGAGTCTCAACGTATTTTTAGTACCATACTCTAGGATTCTTGGTTTCTAATTTTGAATATATTCCCCCCTTTTTCTGTCTGACAGGAATCTGGGCAACAAATACTTTACACAAACGATGACATAAACTATTCTCTACCCTGTCAACACTTTTATTCACACATCCTTCTCTTTCCCCCCCGGCCCACGTTCGTCTCCTCATTGTCTGACCCATCTCTCATGTCTTTTATTCTGCCAGACTGAAGGTTGTGACGGGGTCCTGGGCTCTGGCTCGGTGGTTGACAAATGTAGAGTGTGTGGTGGGCGGGACACCTCATGCAGAAAGGTGACAGGAAGCTTCCAAAATGCCACAGTTCCCCTTGGTTACCACAAGATCCTGGACATTCCTCCCGGAGCGACTTTCATTAACATCACGGAAAGAAGAGCCAGTCCAAATTACCTGGGTAACAACTAATTGACACAAACATAACCATGCACACAGACACACACAGAAATACTTGTGTAATTTAAGATGCCTTAAATGTTACCGTTTGCAGCTCCAACGAAGTGAGATGCTGACAAGGGAATTGCAAATTGGAAATGAGATTTGGCCCACATAGATCTGTGTGTTCTGGCTCAGACTGAGGCTGTAAATTTTGTGGCCTCTCAGACTCCAGATAAAGGCTGTATTGTTTGAACCCAGAGGAAACCAATGAATAGTGTGTATGTGCACGTGTGTTTGCGTGTGTGTGTTTGTCCTGCCAGCACAGTTTGGTAACAAAATAGCATTCTAAAAGTCTGTCTGCCTGAGTGTGTTTGAGCTTGTGGGGGATTCCTAAGAATTCACTATGCAGACGACACAGGGTCAAATATGAAAAAAAAAAAAAAAAAACTGGACTCAAATCTTGCTTCATTCCTCCTGTCTGCAATTCTGACAACTCCGCCAACTGCTCCAGCCATGAGGAGTGGCAGCGGGGTTTCAGTGGTGAATGGGCGCTGGGCTGTGGACCCTCCAGGGGATTACCAGGCAGGAGGGACCACCTTCACCTACACACGGCCGAGACCTTCACAAGAGGGGGAAGAGGAGAGAGGCGAGTCCCTGGTGGCCCCGGGACCCACCACCACACAGCTACAGCTATATGTAAGTACTGGATTACAGGAAAGCATTTATTTTAATCCTGTAAGTAAACATGAACGCTGGTGTGGCAAAATTAAGTTAACAAGAAGAATTTCACGTACACATAAAGACACATCTGTACAAACAAAATATTTCACATCTTAGCTACACTGAGGTGACACTCTTCTAGTCTTCATCCCGAGAAGCAATATTATTTAATATTATAGTGGGATAAGGACAGCTGTACAGGAGCTTAGCTTGAGCCATATTAGACTATCCATTGCTCTATAATAACAACTCTTATCCCAGGCTCAGATCAGCTTTGCATCCAGTAGCTGTAATACAAGAGTAGGTTAAAATAGTCAGCATTGACAAAAGAGCTTGATCTCCTCTGGAACCACCTGTATTTTTGAGGCTTATGCATTATACGTGATCTGTAAATAACACTGAAAGAAGCTGGTGTGAGAATTCACAACAAGGGTTGGAGCTAAGTCCCATCAAGTCAGACGAAAATAAATTGAATCATACTCAAAGCATTGAGCAACGTGTGACATGAACCCTGAGCTGCTGAGCAAATAACATTCTTGTGCTCTGGTCTTATTTTATCTGTAGGTCGCTTTAAATGTGGTCAGATGTATCGCTTGGCACAAAACTGTCCTTTTTTTTGTGAATGTTGTGCAAAGCACCTTTTCTCCAGTCTGTTGCTGTCAGCAGTCATTTCAATGTGTGCATTATATATTACCACTAGCATCATTTCAGCGAGATGTTAAAGTGATAAAATTCATGCAACATCTTTTATGGAATCCACACTGAGGTAGATAGTTGATGCAAGGGATTCACAATTCATTCTGCTGTCAGCCCTTTCAATCCATTTCTTATCAAAATGACAGAGGAGATCTGACAAAAACAAAAACCAAACCCTCATTGAAAGGTAGCTTTTGATCACTTAAAGATTGCATAAAAGCATAAAAGGAACATGATTTAAATCTTTCATTGTCAGTTTTTAGGAGTGATCATCTGGGGACCATGAACTGTATCAACAATTTCATGTCATCTCATCCTCTCCTGATGGATATGTTATCTTTCCCAGATATCTGTACAGAATATACTCACGATGATCTGTACACGAGTTAAGTTTAGTTTTTGTTGTGATTACAAGTGTTCAAAGAAGGGATTCAAAGTTAGGCACACAAAGTGACTACTATGTATGCTGCTGAGACATTCTTATATATGGTATTTATGACTTTGTGGGAATCATAAAAGTAGGTGGTGTCTGTTATTTGCAACTTTTCACCTGGAGTTCTTTCTGTTTTCACTCTGTTCTGCTCTCCAGATTATTTTCCACAAGGAGAACCCAGGCATTGACTATGAGTTTTATGTCCCCGTGGAGAAGAAAGAGGTGGAGAGGGAGAAAGTGATGGAGAGAGAGAGGGAGACACCCAGAGAGATATCCAGAGAGAGGCTGAGGGAGAGAGAAATGGGGAGGACACCTCTTCACAGTATGACAACTTCAAACTTTATGGTTTTCCTTCCTCTACTTCTCATCCTTGTTTTCTTCATCTTCCACACAACAGAGACACTCAGTCCTCGACATCATGTACAGCTCAAAGTCTGAATCTTGTCAGCAGCAGAACTAAATCTTTAACCAAGATCCCAGGATTCATTCTTTCCAACTTACATAATGAAACACTTGTGGAACATATCCTTGGCAAATGATTGAAGTGCTAATGGATGAGGATGGGTTTGGCTGTTGGCTTGTACCAGTATATGTTTGTGTGTTTGTTCATGACCTAGATGGGAGGCTATCTGGTTCACATGTGGGCTGACATGAGACCCTGACCTCATTATGACATCATTAGAGTCTGACTCACCACCTTCCTCCTGTTCTCAATAACTCAACATTTGTGCATCACTTCTTTTTTTTCCATCCACTTTATAATGTCTCTTGCCCCCCAGTGGCTTCTCTAATTTTTTTTCATGTCCATTAATTATCCCTATCTTCTTCTAGGTCCCTTCACCATGTCAGTAGAAGATCCTCTTCCTGCTCCTCCTCCTGTGTCAATCCCTTCTTTCCCCTCTTCCTCTTCCTCTGTGTTTTCTCCTCCCTCCTCAGCCCGGTGGACACCTGGGAGGTCGCGTCCCCGAGGCTCTGCCCCAAACAGGCACATTCGGATTCCCCCTCGCACCGATCTGCCACTGGACACTCAGTCACCATTTGCGTGGAGCCAAGGGGACCTCACTGAATGTTCTGCTACCTGTGGAAAAGGTTAGATCATGAGGAACCCTGGGGACGTGTGCAGTTTAAAATCAATTAAAATCAAATGCATAGAAACATGTTTACTGTGTTTGGTTGATGTGATGCTTCCCCCATCTGGCTGGTAGGTGCAAGTACAAGAGCATGAAGCTGACGTTCTCATTCGCTCTCTGCAGGTTCTCGATACAGAACTGTAGTCTGCATAGACCGTCATACATCTGAGGAGGTCCCGGAGAGGAAATGTGACTCTGCAGCCAAACCTGTCCCTGAGGAAGAGCCTTGTAACACACACTCCTGCCCACCATTGTGAGATAACATGTAGTCAGCTTAATGATAAACACATTATGTCAACATTACATGGGTTATTATATCAGTTTAAATTCAACTCTGGGTGACATGGATGGATATGCCTTCCTAAACATAAACTCTCTAATAGGTCAAACAAAAATTCTGCAATAGTGAAATGATTTGTTGTAACTAATAATTCCAGAGTTAAAAGCAGATTGCAAAAAACTCATTTCTTTTTTGTCTGTTCTCCAAGCTTGTAAAAGATATTGTAAAAAAGAAGTAAATAATTCTGTCAGTTTATTATTAACATTTATTTTCAGTAATTTGT
Organism: Antennarius striatus; assembly: GCF_040054535.1. NCBI lineage: Eukaryota > Metazoa > Chordata > Actinopteri > Lophiiformes > Antennariidae > Antennarius > Antennarius striatus. The sequence continues at coordinate 16,049,974 of NC_090784.1, forward strand.
TAAAATCAGGTTTTACAACAACAAACCTCATTCATTCTTGCATTCAGGCACAAAAAACTTATTTCTGAAATAAATTTATTTTTACTGCCAGAAGGTTGACATTATTTCACTGCTCTGTTAACTTTCTGGCTTTAATTTTAAAATACAGACTTCAATAAATTGCTATATTAATTCTTTTGTTTTCTTTTGTTTGCACCATGTTAAAAATGATCAGGGAGCTTCAAAAATATTTAGAAATATCTGAAAATTCCGCATTTCTGGATAATAGTTGACATTATTGTCAAAGCAGCAGCATGCATATATTATTTAGAGCTAACGCGTGCAGATTGTATTGAAATTGTTGTATAACTGATCTTCTTTCTGGTCCTCTCAGCTGGGAAGCCAGCTCGTGGTCAGAGTGCAGTGTGTCCTGTGGCTCCGGGGTGCAACAGAGGCAACTGCAGTGCAGACAGAGCTTTGGGAACCGTTCCACCATGGTCCACCCACAGCGCTGTGCCAACCTCACCCCACCAGAGTCCACACAGGCATGTCAGCACCGCCTCTGCTCCCACTGGGAGGTCGGCTCTGACTGGAGCACGGTAGGTCAACCACACCATTATGTGACCGGGAAATGTGTCTGTTTAATGGGTCTGCATTTATGGAAAGAAGAGGCCAAGTCACAGATCAAAATCACACAAATTTAAGAGAACAAACATAGTTCGGTTAAAATAAACAAGAATGTTTGTGTTCATGAAGTTCTGAAAATTTGGCGTGGTATTTGATGGCACTGTTTGTCTATCAGTTTTAATTTCTTCCATTATGATGGAACTACTGGTGGTGTTTGCATGTTGGAGATTGTTGTATCATGGCTGGGACTATAACAAGTCATTTTCTTAAGATTGTAGTTAATTACATTTTTTAAAAATAAATCAGTTACACGTGCTGATCAAAGTGAAAAATAATAATAGATGTTACTCATGGGAAAAGCACACTGTTCCACTCAGCCAACATAAGCTTTACTTACTTAAGCTTTACTTTCGCACAACTAAACAAACAAAGGGTGGTTCTGATCAACTTTTTTGTCAGTTACTGTTAGGCCTTTTCATTCATGTGTTTTATGTATAGTCTTGTTTTTCTCCAATCTTTTGTCGTAGTGCTCAGTGGACTGTGGACTTGGGCGGAGGACCAGGAGTGTGCGCTGTGTCACCAATCAGGGCAGCATTGTCAACGACAAGGAGTGCAGCTCCAGGGCTCGCCCACAAGGAAGCGAAGAGTGTAACATGGGGCCGTGTGTGACCAACTGGTACTTCACCAACTGGTCCAACACTGTGAGTGTCAAACAAACACGAGGCACAAGGTCTCACATAGCGCTCGGTAGTAACTCTCCCCATGATCTTCCACTTTGTCCCTTAGTGTTCGGCGCAGTGTGGCCCGGGAGTACAGAGAAGAGAAGTGGTGTGTCTGACCCGAGGAGGGGTCAGGGAGGGCGGAGGAGGAGGCGACTGTGTTGGGGACAAACCAGCAGAGATGAAGGCCTGCAACGGGGGTCCATGTGTGCCAACGACCACGTGGTACAGCAGCCCATGGACACAGGTAGCATGCAGGGAATAAAAACTGACTAAGAAGTTAAGAAAACTAACTTAAATGGATTAAATTTGTACATTTATTAAAGTAAATTGTATGTAACTATGTAATGTGTAGTATTTACAGGTTTCTCTTGTTCCCCCTGGTTTCATGTTGTGAGTTTAGTGCAAGGCAAACTACAAGTTGTAATTCAATAAAATTCAGGTCACTGCAGGAATTCAAGATGTATTTTTAGTTTCTACATTTTTAGAATTGTTATTGAACCTACCATAAATGCTTGATGTAGGCATCTTATATCTTATTTTATTAATAAGTATTCATATTGAAGTGATATGCTGAGTAGTTCAATGGCATAAAACTTTTTTCCTCTTTTGTTTTCAGTGTAATGTCCCATGTGGGAATGGGACTCAGCGCCGGGACATCATTTGTGTGCAGCGAATGGGGAGTGATTTTACTGTGGTTCCAGTCAGCGAATGTGCACATCTGGACAAACCAGCCGCGGTCCAAGAGTGTGAGATGGGAGATTGTCAGCCGCAGTGGTTCACAACAGAGTGGAGCGCGGTGAGAGAAAGAAAGGATGATCAAGAATAATGTTGTAATGTTCTGAACAGAAGATGATTTGATAGAACAAGCAGAACTTGACATGAAAAGATAAAATAATACCACATTATTTACCCCTTTTCTGTTTTTGTTCTCAGTGCTCACGCTCTTGTGGAAAAGGCTTACAAATGAGGGAGGTACGGTGTCTCACGCCAGACAAAAAGCACAGCCATGGTTGCGACTCAAGCATCAAACCTGAACAGGAGCAAATCTGCAACACAATACCCTGCAGTCCACAAGTCTCAGGTTGGTGTGTGTGAATGGGCGACCAGTACATTCATGTGTAGTTCTTCTCTTTTCACCACCGATCTGATCTCCGTTCACAGATGAAAATTGCCGGGACAGACGTCACAACTGTGTGATGGTGGTTCAGGCCAGGCTGTGTGTGTACTCCTACTACAAGAGTGCCTGCTGCGCCTCATGCACGCAGAACGCTCAGCGTGCGAAGAGGCACTGACCGGCAAACAATCACAATCACAAACAGCATAAGTGTGCAGGAAGTCAAGGATTAGGTCAAAGCAGCTGAACCCAGAGTAGACACGGTCCCTGGGCCGGCCATCAGAAAAAATTAAGTTTTTTTTCTCCTGATTTTTTCAGGTAAATCTGTGTGAAAGCAGCCGGTGCCTTTTCCATATCTCTACTCACTATTATAGTCCCTCAGACCACGTATTCCACTTAGCTTGCATAGGTTTAGCTTTAACAGGTTCACAATGTGTTACTTCGTGGCTTAGTGATGCATTTACAATGATTTAAATGCTTTTTTATGACACAGACTATAATGGAAGGTGCTCATTGAGGACGGCTGTGTTTCAACAGTACTGTAAATTTAACCTCATATACAGGATCTTCAATCAGATATAATCAGACAGACATACCACTAGTCACAAAAAGAAATGTGCCGGTCAAATGATTAGTATGTGTGCAAAATAAACTGTTTTTACTTTTGAGTATTATGTGTGCTGAAGATCTACTGGAATAGATCGGCTGTGCTTTCTGTACACTGCAGATGCAGATGCCCCTAATTAAGCTAGAAGGATTTCATGAACGTGATGTATTTTATTTTTGTTTGCCAAAAAATTGTGACCTCTTGTTGTGCAGTTTAGAATTTGAACAGACGAACCAAAGGTGTGATGGGAGTAAGTGACCAAAAATATCAGAGGGGGAGGAGGTGAGATTCGTACGTGTTTAGAGATTGAACAGTGCCTGCACGAGGGTAATTAAAAGATTTGCAGTCTAGTCTTTAAGAAACTCAAGATGCTGCTGCTCACTAAATGATAGAAATTACTTATATGTAAGAATTAAATTATCAAAGATGGGACGGATCTTGCTCTGTACTTTTCTTGTTGTCAAGAGATCATATATCAAACCAAAATGTCTCTGGCACTGTATTCGTACCCACTAGCAATGATATTTTTTAATTTAATCATGAATATGGAGGATTTTCTTAAATAGGTCTTTTTTAAACAACTTTTCACTCTTATTTCTAACAAAATCAACCCAAACTATACAAGTTGTTATTATATTATTTTCAGATGCAAATTAACACACATTGTGAATATTTTTGGCACAAGGATTGTGCTATCTACATATGTACAGTGCCTGTTTTCATTTTAAAGTAGAATTATACCAACTATGGAATAAGTTCTTTCTATTTCGCAATTCAGCATTTCATTTGTATTTCCTTTTTGAGAAGCAGTTGAGGTCCATGTCAAAGAAATATGGCATTTGGAGCCTTTGGCTGTTTTTCTGTGACACTTCTTGACAATAAGAAAAATATAGAAAACTAACATGAAAACATGAGCGATGCAGCAATAAAATGAGACACTCCTGGCTGACCTAAAATTATAGAGGTATCAAAGAAGCAAGTATGTCCTGCGATCTCCCCTTTTCTCACCTCATCTCAATATATATTTTTATTTGCATCCATTGCCACCTTCTAGGGAGGTGATGATGCATATGTCCTATCAGAGTCAGTCAAGCCAGAATTAGGAAACTTCATGGAGAGACTGAGAAAGCTGCTTCCTTATTGAAGTCTTTTATCCCTTTAACTCACAATACAAATCAAATGCAGTCATTCTGCTTTGACTTGAAGTGAATATTTTGTATTCTAAGGTAATGTCTGCATATGTGTGTAAGTACTCTTTATTCCTTTTCTCGTTGTCTTTATTTTTGTTTATGTTGCTCTTTTACACTTTCACCCCCAAGAAGAAGCACACACTTAACACCCTGCCTGCTTTGAGGTGAGGGGTCTGTATATTTGTCAGATATGTTTTAATGTCTATAAATTTCTTTGAATATATTATAGTGGACGCTTATATTTTATAACTAAGTAGAGTAACCAGAAGTGTTGTTATAGAATGCATTTATTAACATCTAATTGTTGTATAACTATTGTAATTGCATCATACCTGAGAATCCGTGACTTCATTGTACTTTGCATGCATGAGCCTTTGTGTGTTTTGTGTGAATGGTTGAGTATTGTGTGGCCGCAGCTTTGAATGTGTCAATCTTGTCTCCTCTCCCCTGTAGGAAAAATTACTTTTTATATAAAAACAAAAAACGGATAGTAATTTATCGAATATATAAATATCATGTAATTTATTTTCTGTTTTAAGAAGCTGTAGCAAATTTTCTTTGTTACCACCAGAGTTTATGAGATTGTAATTACTGATACACGGATGATTTTTTTTGTATCATACAAAACAAAAAAAGTGTGGAAAGTTATTATCGCAAAGATTCATCTTAAATAAAAGTGAAACAGATAAATAAAGTTGAATCGTGTTTACTTTTCTGTCGTCATTAAAAAGACAGTTTTCTCCAGACGGTGGCGCTGTTTACTCTCAAAAGTGTATTATCAGGTCTCTCCTTCAGAATTTTGATTAAATTCTCGTTTTGGCGCCAAGAATGTATTTTGACTCGTTGTTTTCTTGTTAGATTGTGATTATAACTGTTTTAGTGAAGATATAGAATGAGCAAGGATTTAGAAGAGGGACTTGTGTACATATTTGTTTGAGAATTTGTCAGGCCTTAGGTAATTAATAGAGACCTTAACAAATGACTCTGTCGCGTCAGGTCAGGAGTCCAATCAGTTTCCTTCATGAGGTATGTCGTATTTCAAAGGACGGTATGGTGTTTCCAAATCATCGAAGCAGATTATTCAAACCTTACGTTTAAGAACACAATGTTTTATAAAAGTTCAGATACAGTATGTCTTGCCTCCTGATTTGCAAATTTAAGCCGTGAGTTGGTGTATGCTGAGTTAGGCTGAGCAGTGAAAGAAGGTGAAAGATGGGACGAATAGTTTCACAGTTTTAGACACCTTTTTAAAATAATTTTTTATGAAGTATAATAAAGCTGTGTAATTAGACTAGCAAGTGTCAGGCCATTAAGTTTTTTTTCTTCCAGATTTGCTAAGATCCTATTGTTCCAAACTTATCAGTTAGATTTTCTATTGAAGCCATTATCCAAAACAAGTTTTCAATATCCACCCTTTTAGAAATGCGAAATTGGTCCACTAATTTCTCAACAGAATCGATTAAAATGTGAAATCTGTTTGGGGGTTTTTTTCTTCATTTTTTCATTAAGGGGTTTACATATAATGAGTCTCAAAATACTGGAATCCATCTTTAAATTCATCATGTGTATGCTTTATAATGGTGGAATTTGAATTTCTTCCAGGATCCACACCCCTAACTAAAAGCCCTGTCAGGGTTAAAATTCATTTTTAATTATTTTTGTAGCCGGAGGGTAATATTTGACATTGGGGGTTTTTTTTTTTCTTTTAAAGTTTTAAAAACTCAAATCGTCTTTGATTTATTCCCTACTGCTTTCAAACATGATAGACTTTCAAAAACTTCCACCAAAGGTTAACATAGTCGGTTTTGGCTACAAAATAGCTGAGTAACACTTTATGCGTTTTCTCCCCTCAGCATCTCTTGCGCTTATGTGCGTTTTAGCCGTTTCTCCTTCATCGTGCGGGGAGACTTAACAGCTCCGGTGGCGTGATGCCCGATGCCTGCATGCGCACCGTCCACGTCCTCGGGGCGCAGCGGACGATGCGTGTCTCGTCTGCCAAAGCCGTGTTTGGAAGAAGTGTGAAGCCATAGACGCAAGTGGAAATAGCTTAAGCCTATGGTTGATGATATGTCTGTGTGTGTGAGTGTGTGCGTGTGCGTGTGTGTGTGTGTGTGTGTGGGGGGGGGGGGGGGCTCACAGGGCACAAGGCGAGGCAGGCAGATGGTGACCTTTTGGAGTAAATTACCATGAACCCGATGACTCTCCCTTCTGCCAATCATTTACTTTTCAAGACTCTCCTCATCCACACACACTTCAAAGATGATAAAATAAAATTTAATATAGAATAAAAAATATAAATTGTCTTTTGGTTTATTCACAGCGCCCAATGTTGGCCTGTTTTCTAAAGTACGTGCTCCAAAGTAGGCCATCTCCAACCTCGAGCAATCTCTCCTTCTCTGTCACATATTTTACTCTGAGTGGGTGTGAGAGTGATTTCGGGCACGAGCGTGAACAGCTGTAGTAGTCGTGACTGCGTGCACGTCATCGGCGGCGCGCATCGGCTTCACGTCAAACGGCATCGTTTCAGCACCAAGGCCAGGGCTCGTGGCTAGAACAATAGGCGGCTGCGCGCGCGGCGTCGCTAAGGCAACGTCTGCAAGGTTTCCTCCGCAATCTTCAGACAAAGAGTTTGAAAGAACTCCCGGCAGTTCGAAAAAAATAGATTCGCCACAACTAATAAACGTTACACCACGTTAAAAAAAAAGGGGAGCTCTAAATCGGATCGCGTGAGCGTGGGGCTAGCAGTGTTTGTTATTTCGTGTGTTCGCGTCAGGCTTTGTTACGGACAGTCCCTGGGTGTTACGTCACAGGCTAGCAACGGCTTCGGTGAAGGGAGGGGGAGGGGGCGCGAGCGAGGAGAACAGATACCGGCGGAGGACAGGAGAAGCGACCGAGCCGCTGGACGGGAGAGACGGTACCGAGCACAACAGGACATTTCAGTGAGAGTAGTGTTAGTTCTCAACGTTTGGACAATACGGACGAGGCCCAGAGCGTTTGGTACAACAGACCAAACAAGTTTGAACAGTTGGATACGACCCAAATTGAAGCAGGTGCCTATTTGCCATCACTCCGTCATTAAAAAGGAGTTAATCATTTGCTTTTCTGAAAGTGAAAACTAACTAGCTAGCTAGGTCCACACTGGATTTCAGACTGGTTTAAAATTCAGCCCGACCGGTGACAAAGCTGTAATTTGGACTCACCTGCTTGTAGGACTCTCTCCTCCGCTGCCTCCAGACTGGGAACACGGTTTTGTTGTTTGTTTGTTTTTTTTTGTCAAAAACACAACCG